>NC_087524.1:12556768-12856768 GCF_963921805.1 Phalacrocorax carbo
ACTCCAAATTCTAGTGAAAAAGGGCACCAGAAGCTGAGCTTAGAGGATCATTGGCAGGGAACAGGCAATGTAGCCACAGACAGAGCATCCAGGGAGGTTAGAAACATTTCTACCAGACATGCAAGATCGCTGCTGAATTGTTATGTAGCTAATACCTCTCCCAAACTCAGCTGCACTGACCTTGTGTCAAGTGAGTTGGAGAATGGGCAAAATAAATTCCAAGAATTCACAAGAACAAAAAAATTCCCAAAGCCAGAATTAGTTTAGAAGGTTTCTAGGCTAAGTTATGATTTTTCTTAAATCTGAGTTACCCTAACCTAAACAGGAACTAACTTAAATATCAGAGTTACTGATTGCCTGGAGATAGACTATGGGCTGAGCTTAAAAGACAAAAAAAGAAAGCAAAATAAGTTTTTGTATGTAATTCATCAAACCAGATGTAAATATCTCTGAAATGAGATCTTGAACATGTAGTTTCTGAAGCTGTCTGTGGAGTCAGTGATAACAATTTGTATGGAATTTTTATTTGAATCCAGTCAGAATATTTTTTTTTTCTTAAAGCTGCAGTGCTTGGAACCAGCTGACTATAAAATAATTTCACCACCTGGTGAAAAATAAATTCCACTTTTCAGGGTTCTGAGGAATAAGTATTTTTTAAAAATCAAAAAGATACAGGAAACAACCCAGAAGATTAATGCAAAGCAATATATATATTGAAAACAACAAAACCACCACCAAAAAAACTTGTGATTTTTAACTCGTGATTATTGAGTACTTATACTTGGTAACACTTACTTTAAAAGTTAATTAATCACTTAAATGAACCAGTCACCCTTTTTACAGACTTGTTCTGAGGTTAGGTTTTTTGAAAGCAAAATAAAATCTTGGGGTTCAAACAGAACACACTTGCACGTACCTAAATGTTGTGCCCTAGTTAAATCCGATAAGAAACAGTCTTTCTCTTTCCAGCAGCTGAAACTTACTGAATTTAACTTTGAAATACTTTGCTCAATAAAGCATGTGCACGTATTTTTTAAACGGCTGTTATTGATAGTTTGATCTATGAATTTAATATTGAACATATTTCAATATTTCCATCTTAGGTCAAATAGCCAGCTATTTGCATTTAAAATGCATTACCAGCATATATTTCTTGTTCTTGTTACTCTATGTGCTCTTCATGTAGCTGTTTGATATGAACATTTCTACTGATCCAGACAGATTTTTAGTAAATCAGGGCAGGAGACAGGTTAATATAGTAGAAATTAGACTTAATGCTTTTCCCATATATGTCATCACACTGATATCAAATCCTTATATGGAACATCTTTTCTCAGCCCATTTGTCTCCTATTGCACAGAAAGGAGGTTCGAAGGAACTGGTGAAGCAGCTCAGTATAACAGAGAGATACCTAATAAAGACAGAGACTGTGGTCCCTCACAGTCAACTCTTAGCTGGCAGTGCTCCTGCCTTTGAAACTGGACAAGTCACTATCTTGTGCCTCCGTGCAGTCAGTGCTGCCAGAATGACATACAACTGCTTGGCAGAGATGCAATGGCTTCCCAGTTGAGCATTACATGTCTTAACCAGATTGTTACAGGAGCTCAACAGCACAGGTTGAGATGGCCTTGTGAAAGCTGATTCTGAACTGCCCAACCTTTATCCAGTCTGCTAGAAGCATCACACGTTATCCTTGACACAAATACGCACATAGTTTGTCAATCCAATGGTTTTAACTCAATTGCAGAAATGTTAGATGTTAGCAGGGAAAAAACCTCCTACCTTGCTTTTACTTATGGGTAAGTTCTGCAACAAATCACCTAGAAGGGCTGGGGACTCCCTACAACTAGATTTCCATAGAAGCAGGACAGAGAAAGGGTCGTCTGAAACATAGTGATGGTGAGGGAAGTTCACAAGTTGATTGTGCTGAGCAGAATGAACTCAAGCCTAGGGGACTTCTCAGGGGTCTGTCCAGCCTTATTTTCTAATCTTTAATAAAAACTGTTTGAAAACTCATGAGCTTTTTTGCTGGTTGCTTGTTACAAATACATAGGCGATCATTCAGGACCTCTTTAAATGGGAACGCGCGCCACTGGAGACGATTACAGCATCTGTAGGACCTCGGTGAGGGTATAGCCACTTCCTATCCCTGAACTACAACTACCACCTTGGCTCCCCAGTTGGTAAGGAGCTGCTCTTTGCTCCTGCTGGCACTTTTAACAGCCAGCAAACAGCCAGCAATTCGGCAACTCCTACCCAGGGTCTGATTGTACTTGACCCACTGGCACCACTATAAAGAAGAGGAAGGATAGATACATAAACACAACAGCAACAAAAAAAAAATCAGTGTGAATTATCTCAGAAACATATTCACATCTCCAGCTGAGTGAAACTCAGTGGGAAATCTCTTGGCTGACACTCTGAAATCTGCAAGTTTACTTTGAAACAGCAAAGTTGTCCAAGTATTTATGTTACCCGCATTTTAAAAATCACCACCTGAAGGATTTATGGCAGGGTTCTCGGGCAATTACATTGCTCTATTTGTTACTGTGGAAACACATTTTGTGACTGGCAAAAGCTATGAAAAAGGTATTGAATGAACTTCTAAGAAACTGTATTTTAAAATTAAAGCCGAACACTGGTTTTAGCCACTTCAGGAAGCTTTAGCCTCAAGGCAGTCATGAAACGTCAGGGAGTCAGTGAGAAAGTACCGCCAAGTCTTGCTGGGATTGATTTTGTAGGACTAGCTCTGTGTCATAGGATGGGAAAATAAAAGTAGAGTCAACTAATCAAACTAGCACTCTCACAGCTGGAGAGCTTTGCCCAGAAGTGGGTGCAACAGAGACTCAGAACACAATGGTAATAACTCCTGCTCTCTTTGTGTGTGAATATTTTCCAAGCAATCTAGCCCTATGACATCAAACTGCCAAGACTTTGGTCCTTTAAGTAGTCTTTTAAATCTTCAGCTTTCCATTGGCCCCTAGTCATGCAGAACTATTGAACTTTCCAGGCTTTTACTAGAAGATATAGGGGCAGATCTATACATACAAAATGGGGTCTCTTCACATACCTAGAACCAAGGAAAAAGGCATGCACTGTTAAAACAAACCAAGCCAAAAAAGTTTTCCTACCAGAGCCACTACTAGCATCTGCTATGTGTGACTCCAGGGCACTGTTGTCCTGGAAGCCCCATTTCCACATCACCATCACAAAGAGAGCAGTGGATGTTGTTTACCTCAACTTCAGCAAGGCTTTTGACACTGTCCCATGACAGCCTCATAGGTAAGCTTAGGAAGTGTGGGTTAGATGAGAGGACAGTGAGGTGAATTGAGAACTGGCTGAATGGCAGAGCTCAGAGGGTTGTGATCAACGGGGCAGAGTCTGGTGGGAGGCCTGTCACTAGCGGTGTTCCCCAGGGGTCTGTGCTGGGTCCAGTCCTGTTCAACAGTCATCAATGACCTGGACAAAGGGACAGAGCGTCCCCTCAGCAAGTGCTGATGGTACCAAGCTGGGAGGTGTGACTGATACACCAGAAGGCTGTGCTGCCATCCAGCGAGGGCTGGGCAGGCTGGAGAGCTGGGCCCAGGGGAACCTGATGAAATTCAACAAGAGCAAGTGCACAGTCCTGCCCCTGGGGAGGAACAACCCCATTCACTGGTACAGGTTGGGGGTTGAACTACTGGAAAGTGGCTCTGTTAAGAAGGACCTGGGAGTTGCTGGTGAGCAGCAAGCTGACCCTGAGCCAGCCATGTGCTTCTGTGGCCAAGAAGGCCAACAATATTCTGGGGAGCATTAAAAGGAGTGTGGCCAGCAGGTCAAGAGAGGTTATCCTCCCCCTCTACTCCACCCTAGTAAGACCACATTGGGAGTACTGTGTCCAGTTTTGGGCCCTCCAGTTCATGAAGGACAGGGAACTGCTCCAGCGGAGAGCTACGAAGATGATGAGGGGACTGGAGCATCTCCCTTATGAGGAAAGGTTAAAGACCTGGGTTTACTCAGCCTGGAGAAGAGAGGACCGAGGGGGGATCTTATCAATACTTATAGATATCTAAAAGGTGGGTGTCAGGATAATGGGACTAGACTGTTTTCAATAGTGCCCAATGACAGGCCAAGGGGCAATGGGCACAAGTTGGAACACAGGAAGTTCCACCTCCATATGAGGAAAAAATCCTTCCCTGTGCGGGTGCCAGAGCAGTGGCACAGGCTGCCCAGAGAGGTTGAGGAGTCTCTTTCTCTGGAAATATTCAAAATCCACCTGGCTGTGTTCCTGTGCCCCCTGCTCTGGGTGTGCCTGCTCAAGCAGGGGGGTTGGGCAAGATGATCTCTAGATGTCCTTTCCAATTCCTACCATTCTGTCCACCCCTGAAATCCCACCAGAAATGCTATTCCAGAGAGCAGGATGAGAGAATCAGGGTAACACCACTTTGGCACAAGCCAACAGAGGACAGGATCCAACCTTCCAAAGATAAAACTGAAGGACTGAGAGAAATCTGGTTAATGCTTCCTTCAAATGATGGGGTTTATTTGTTTTACTGTAGGTGGTTTGGAAACAGAAATTACCAAAAATTAGTCAAGAACTCTAAGTGCATTAAAATCACGGGAGGTAGCAAGAGACACAAGGAAAACACACCCCTCTCTTATGCAGGAAAATCCATCCTTTTCTAGAGTGAATTTACAGCACATATAAAATTAAAAGAAAAAAGAATTAAAAAAAATTGTTAAGAAAGAAGTGAAGTAGTACTGTGTGAGATTCTTCTGGACTCTGATTTCTTTCCCACTGACTAGATACTTGGATTTATGGGTGAGATTATGTAAATAAAAATATTATAAATTTTGGAAAAATTATCCAGTGCTTTCAACTATTTTATAGCAGTGTATTATAACCCGCAGTAAAGTTACTATTGATTTACCCTGGATCTATGGGAGGAGGATTAGGGCTTGGAGAAAGCCAAGGTACTAGATTCCAGATGTGATCTTTGCAAAAGTAGCAGTGACAAGAGCTGAGATGTGTGCATAAATGTGCCAGGTACTATGAGTTTATTGCTTAACAAATCAGATATTCACTGCCAAAAGTTCAAAAACTAACAATAAACTTAACTGTTGCATCTTTAACTTATTTATAATTTACAGAGGGAGCCTAGTGTCAGGTTTTGTCTCTCCCATAAAGTTTACAGCCAGCAGGAGATAATAAAATCTAGACTGAGCTCATATTGCCAAGAGAAAAATCAAGACCTGTATGTATTGGTGACTGTCAGGTGAGATATTTTATACCTCATTAGTGTCGGAGCAGTTATTGCTTTTTCTTCCTTCATGAATAGATCATGTGACAGCACGCCTCTCTCTCACACTCCTAACCAATTTGTCACAGCAAACCTGGCAGTAACAGAAATAAGGTATTTCTTTCCATAGCCCTTTTCCTTTCAATATTTGCTTCTGATGAACCATGCTACCCAAACAATTCTAGATGTCTATCGCTCTCTCTTTTGCACATAGCTTTCTCCCTAGTATCTGGATGTTAGAAACCACTCTGGTATTCCTTTCCCCTTGGACCTCCTTGCTGGTGCAGAGATGTTTCATTCACAGCTGCCCGTGCAGCATTAACAAACGCCCTCATTCGTCAGCATGGCATGGGAAGGCTCTAGCTGACCTTTCCTAGCAGCCTCCTGAAGCTCCCAGGAAGCACCACATTCTGTGTATCATCCCTGGAGAATGTTATGGTTCTCAGAGCAGACAAAGCAGTATTTGCACTTAACACACTGAGGATTATTCGGGATAGGAGGTCAATATCTCCCCATCAGAGAATGCTCTCCTGGTGGAAGTTGGCCACATGTATTCTTCCCTCAGATCTGAACTGGAATAGTTGTTACTTAGATTTTGGCCAGACAAAAGCTGCATTGTAGCTGTACGCTTCTACGGGAGAACTTATCTTGGGCCGCATACCTCCGGGACACAGGGCTCTACCCACCCTGGGGACAGTGATGCACAGACATCAATATGATGGATGCAAAATGTCCGTCTATTTGGCTGCGTCACACGCTTATATAGCTCTTGCGGTTCCTGTTCCTGCCACTCCTATGGGGAGGAGTCTATCTTTCCGTCACATCCCGTAATCTTCCGGTCGCCGATCCCTGTCTATTCCCCTACACTGCATCCATTTTTTTTTTTTTGTGCTGAGATAGTTCACACCATTTCCAATCTGCAGGGAAGATATCCCAGTGTTCTCATATAGATCGGGAGGAGATGCAAAGAAAAGTAATGCAGATTAATTTGGCCAAAAGACAAAGCAAAATGGAGCAGGATTCTATAGCCCAATGGTTGGAAAGAAAAGCACATAGCTATGCCTAGTCCCTGTTCCCAGAACTGTTGGTATGCTTTACAATAAATACTCATTATTTTGAATCCATACTGAGCACTCCTGAGGCAAATGGAGATGGCTAGAGTTATTTTTGGGAAATCGACTATTCCTTTTGCTCTCCTTTACTACTTGCAGGAAAATCTAATCAGTTAAAGAACCACAGCTAAATACTGTTTTCCTTTTTTAAAAAGCACACAGTTATTACACTGGGTTTTGAGTGGAGGGCACGAAGTTGTGTAAGCTTTAATTAATCCACTGAACCATCAGCTTATTCTCCACTGCAAATACAGCCATCTGCTACCAGTCCATGCATTGGTAATTAATGTCTGCTACAAGTTTGCTTCCCCGACATTATCTGATTAGATAATTAGCCTATTGAACAATACGCTACATACTGCATTATTGGTCTATTAAGTGTGATCTGTTTGAAAGCACTAAGGAATGCACTAGTACCATTTCATTTCTGTGACTCAATCAACCTCAACCAACACCCATGCAGGGAATGACAAAACAATTCAGAGAGGAATGAGAAGGAGGGAAAACAACCCCAAAACCACAAGAAAATCATGTCAATAAACTTAGGCATGAGTACTGTTTTCTTCAGAATAGCTTGTAAACAAGCATAAATATGAGCAAAAAAACCCCACAAGCGCTACTCTCCAGAGGAGGCATGGATCAACATCAGCACAATGCTCTACGTGTGATAAATGCCCCTTCAGAGAAATATGATGAAAAATAGTTTGTCATCAAAACTCAGGGGTTTAATAAATCAATGGAAGGTGGAATCAGGAAGATGGAGAACAAGGCAGCATGTAATCTTTATTCACTAGTGTAAAATGTGGCTGTTTCCAAGATTACATCTGAATTAAGCTTGGGAGGCAAGTGACTGATGAAGAAGCAGCAGAGGGGAACTGAAGTGAAGTCAACATTTCAGTGCTGTCAGATGCTGTATCTATAGCGCAAAGTCTCTCAATATTTAGCTAAGTGGCTTTTACTTTCCCCAGCTCTTGGCCTCAGGGGATTATAAAAGACACTCTGATTTTATTTTGTATGAGATTCCCAGCATAGTCTGGGGAGAGGAAAGGTTAGCAATGTCAACCCTAAGTACATGGAAACCACAACAAGCATATAAAAAGTCCAAGCTTAGGATCCTGGAGACCTCACACATCATCACTGCTATTTCAAAACATTAAGGCCAGGATTCCTTTGATAAAATTTACATGCCAACGCAGTAAGTATCTACATTTAAGTTGATTCTCTCCAATCCTTTTATAGTCAAGAGAATCCTGCCCCTCATGTTGGGAACACAAATGTTTTCCACCACATTTATCTAGAATTATTTGAAAAATCACTGTCAGGTCAGCAGCACAGACTGAAGACTATACAACTTAAGTTCCAGTTCTGCATCAGGCTTTCTTAATTTCAGGTGTTTTTCCCTTTCAACAGGCTCTCTTTCACTGTTACTGCTAAAGACAGTTTGTGGTGGGTTGACCTTGGCTGGATGCCAGGTGCCCACCAAGCTGCTCTGTCACTCCCCTCTTCAGCAGGATGGGGCAGGGGGAGAAAGTGAGATGGAAAAAGAAGCCTCCTTGGCCACAAAAAAGGCAGTTTAATAAAAGCAAAACAAAAGGCTGCACACGCAGGAAAAAAAAGCAAGGAAAACAGTTTTTATTAACTACTTCCCATTGGCAGGTGATGCCCAGCCACTTCCTGGGAAACAGGGCTTCAGTACGCACAGCAGTTGCTTTGGAAGACAAATGTCATAACGAATGCCCCCCTCCCTTCCTCCTCCTTTCTCTTAGCTTTTATTGCTGAGCAGATGTCATATGGTATGGAACATCCCTTTGGTCAGTTTGGGTCAGCTGTCCTGGCTCTGTCCCCTCCCAAGACCTTGCCCACCCCCAGCCTACTGGTGAGGGGGGCAAATGTTGGAGAGACGGCCTTGATGCTGTGCGAGCACTGCTCAGCAGCAGCCAAAGCGCTGGTGTGTCACCAACACGTTTCTAGCCACCAATGCAAAGCACAGTACTATGAGGGCTGCGTGTGGAAAATTAGCTCCATCTCAGCCAGACCCAACACACTGTTTTAAACCAGACACCCTACCATTGGTAGGCTCCTCAGCCCACACTGGCCTTCAGCGGGAGCTGGGCACCCCATGCAGCAGCCCCAGAGAACTGCTCTGACCCCTCTGCCACCGCAGTGCCATGGCTTGTGCTGTCGTATCCTCACTCTGGGGCAGGCAACGCTTCCAGACTTCGCTGCGTATTGCAAAGACTTTATTCTGACTCTTACCACTGGTGCATTTTGATGCTTTGTTTACAAAGTGATCCTTCACTGCAGAAGGATTAAGTATTAGACATTTACAGGTGAAGCCACTGAAGCACAGGGAGGTGAGCGGCCTTACCCAGGGTCATTCAGCAAGCCAGTGGGAGAGCTGGAGATAGGGATGAAAACCTTAAAGCAGGGTTGCTTTCCTTCACGATGAGAAGCACTCTACATAGCTTTACACTAGACCATAAAAAAAAAAACCAAAACCAAACAACAAAACACCTCTTTCTGCATTTGCTTTCTTCAGTAATTCAGGGGAAGAGGGAGGTGAGCTCAGCTTAAATATCCTTCTCTTTTTACCTGCTAAGTATTTGTTCAGCAGTTCTCAGTCCTGTGTAGAACTTCCTAAGTGATGCAGTGTTTGTATTCAACAGCTTTCCCTTCTATCTGTCTTCAAACACAACTTCCCTTAGGCATCACTGTGCTTTTCTTTGTTCCACCACAAATAACGTATGAGTTATTAAAAGTTTGTCAGGCTTGTTTGTTTATTGCCTTAACCATAGAGACATACGACATTTACCAGTGTCCAGGAGATATCTCTGGGAGTTATCAGTAGCTAAAAACACTCTGTTGTTGTCTGAAATAATTGCAACTTCTGCTATTTTCAATGACAGACCTAATAATGAAATTAAATCTATAGGGTAACCCATTAAACCAGTACTAGCATAAGTACACTGTCTTTTCTCTGACTCCACTTTCACTACTTGCATTCTCACTCACTTCTCTCCCTGCCTTTTTCTTACTCTGATAGCAAATCTGGAGCTCATCTATCTTTATTCTCTTCTCTCTTCTGCTAATTGTTGATGATGCTTCTCCTCAGCACATTCACAAGCTCTGAACTCTCCAAACAGGTACATGCATATCTTTGTCTAACTGCAATGCTCTCAGACCTCCTCCGCTGCCTAAATCTCTCTAAAATACATCATGATGTGCAAGCAATAGAGCATCAAGTTTGTTAGATTGAATTACAACCCTTGACTTATTGGGCTGAATTTCCTCCTCTCTCTGTATTAAGAGTGTAGGAACAACCCTCTAAAATCAGGCCAAACCCGCTCTAGTCCTAACACCAAAACTGGGCAAAAGCTGATGCCCAAGGAAGAATTCACAAATGGGGCAAGCATGAAACTGTACTTCCATTGAACACACTCCCAGCACTTTGACACCAGGCCTTTCTCCACCACAGAAATTTCCCAGTATTCATGTCATGTCATGTCTAAAACTTAGAACTATCAAGAATATATGGGGTTTTTTTCCAGAAAGTCTCAACCCTTTGATCCATTCCATTATTCCCAATAAGGATGAAATCCTATAGCATTTCTCCAGAAAGAGAATTATGGGATGTGAGAAAAAATCCAGCTTCAGAAAAGAGTTATGGGTCTCCCAAGGTCCCACCTCAGAATTTCAGGCTTTCATTCCAACTTCTGGTTTACCATGAAGCCTTTTCATTCCTATTTTGCTTCTGTTTTTACATTAATAACTGTGAGAGCACAAACACTCTTCCTCATATCACACAGCAGGACAGCATCCAGATCAAAATATTCTACATTCATTTTACGGACATTAATGATAGCTGCTATTTAGTATCAACCACAAAGTCTTCTAACAAATCAAGGCATCTTCCCTTGCTGTAATGAAACTGCTCTACACTTCGATCAAAATATCTCCTTCATAATTGAACTCTGGGGGGTACTCACACCATCTCACTTCAGCAACCTAATTAAAATAAGGATTTGGGGTGAAGCCTCCAGATAATCTATGAAGGGTTACATACACCTCACTTAGATTTTGAACAATCTCTCTTGGCTCTTTCAAGCAAATAGTGAGATTTCTTACTTGGGAATCTAAGATACAGACCCTAGAAAGAAAATACGAGTGTCCCAAGTGTCAAACACTAACATTATAAATGACAAGATGCTTCATGCAGGAAAGCAGATTTCAGTCATCGGCAAGTGTACTTGTTAATTTGAAATAGAAAATAACATTTCAGCTACTTTCTACCCCTGCAGTATTATTTCAGTAGTAGAACACAGATTTTTCACAGCCTCTGATATTTTTTATTCCAGAAGAGGTTTTTTCCAAATAAAAATTTCATGACAGTGTACCTTTTTATGAACACCTCTACCAATAACTCAAAAAAAAAAAAAAGGGGGATTTTTAAAAACGTCTCTGTCCAATGAAAAAGGTGGTTTTCTAATAGAAAGTTTGCAACTATCTCTGCTAATATTAGAGCTCCTATAGGCAGGTTATACTCCTTCCTTTCTCTTTCATTTTTGTACTTGAGACAGGAGAGAAATATGTAGATTTTTAAACTGAAAAACCATTGCTTTTTACTGATCCATTGCAGAACTTGTAATTATTGACTAAATTTGACATTTCTACAAGCTTCAAGATTTCTCTAGAGTTTGGGGTGGGGGTGCGGGAACATACCTTTTTCCCCATGACTATAATTTATCAGTTTTTATTTAGACTTTGAATGTTTTTGTCTTGCAACAGCAACGACAAAACTAAAAATAAATTACGATTATAATTCCATGTCTATTCTGATGTCTAACGTTTCCCCCTCTTTTCATGTCACTTGGACCCTCCAAATAGCTTTTACAGATGATTGACTCTCCACTTTGACTAGACATGGGCACTCAGGTAGAATTTTAGGCTGCCTGAATATAGTCCATATAGAGATAGTAGAGATTAATTTGGTGATATTGCTACTGGTGTTTTAGGCTGACACTACACGTATCTTTCAGTGAGAAAGGTTGCAAAGAAAGGCAAGATGACTCTGCAAACAGAGCAGCTCTCTCTGTACCTACTTAATTGTAATTAAGATGTTGAGTTGGGGGGAGAGAAAAACAAAGCACTTGGGAGTATTTTATTAATTATTTTTCAGCTTGAGTGCACAAGGTTAAACGCAGCCTCAGGCAGCTTCACTGGTGTGACTCACATCTCCATGATGTCAGAGCTTTTAATGACACTAACGGGCTCATATTTTGCAAAGAATAAACCATCCTCTGGTGTATTAATTAAGCCCAAGCACATCCTGCAGACAAGCAATGCAAAACCAGAAGTTTTGCACGGTGAGTTTAATGCCTATAAAACATGTGGCTTAACAACTGCTGAGCATGACATCTCTCATTAATACATAGAATGTGGACAGCATGGATAAAAGCTGCATGTTTCCCCACTATAATCGTGTCTTCAGTGGACACTAAGTCAGCACTAGCCTCTTCCCCATGAAAACAGCCAACAGACGACCTGCTTATTTCCAATCAAGGCATTATTTTCTATTCATTTTCATATGAAACCAAATGGGGCTTTGGGACATTTGTAAATATTCCAATGGAGCTCTTTACAGAAATAAGGAATTACTGCTACACATTTTTTGAATTGTTGCTATTATTTTTACCATGTCTGCTAACCATGTAAAGAAATGTTATTTTATTTGCACAGCCACGCCCCCAACAAAAATAAAAACACCAAAAAAAAAAGAAGAAACAACCCCCCACAAAACTCAAAAGAATCCAGCTACCCCAGCTGGTGCATGACCTCTGTCCATGTTCACGGGCTTTCATGAATCCTCCCTTGTGCCCTCCTGGAGGGCAGAACATAGGGTATCATAAAGGATTCAGTCCACCCAGGTAAGCCATATAAAGCAAAGCAAAACCCTTTCCAGTTGCAAACCCCAGAAAAACCAAAAAAATTTCCACCAGGTTTCCCATTGACAAACACCCACAAACTCACTATTCTAAAAATCAAAGTACCATGGTATATAGACTGGTCTAGAAATTGTGTGTTCAAAACCACTCAATGTTTCAAAATTAAACTTGCTAAAAAATGAAATTCCTTCCAAAAGAAATGTAATTTTGGCAACTTTTAAAGATAATTCCAGAAAGAACAGGTAACAGAAATTGTGTTCCCCCTGTAATCTTCCTTTCTTTCAGAGTTCTGAAAAGCATGCTATTTCTTATGTTTTATAAACCCTTGAATTTAGACTTTTTCTTATTTCCACATTTTTTAGTGGCAACTTACAAAGTTTCCTTACTTTTCCCCCAAGTGCAAAATGTGACACTGTTGGAGAAGTTTGGAAATCAGACTGTCAATTACAGGGCTCCATTTTTGGGTTTCTTTGCTCATTTAAATTTCAAAAGTTTGAAAAGATGCAGAGAGGGGGAAAAAAGAAAAGCAAACTAGGAAAGCTAAAACCCCAAATCTAAACTTTTATGGCTTGTATGAATATTTATTAAACAACATTTCTGACAGCTTGAAATTCTTAAACATTGGTATTATGTAGTGTGCGGGTTTTGGCTAGAATAAAGTTAATTTTCTCCATAGTAGCTAGAATGGGGCTATGTTTTGGATTTGTGCTGAGAACAGTGTTGATGACACAGGGATGTTTTTGTTACTGAGCGGGGCTTACACAGAGTCAAGACCTTTCCGCTCCTCACCCCACCAGCGAGTGGGCTGGGGGGGCACAAGGAGCTGGGAGGGGACACAGCTGGGACAGCTGACCCCAACTGACCTAAGGGATGTCCCACACCGTATGACCACATGCTCGGCACATAAAGCTGGGGGAAGAAGGAAAGGGGGACGTTCAGAGTGATGGCATTTGTCTTTCCAAGAAATTGTTATGCATGATGGAGCCCTGCTGTCCCGGGGATGGCTGAACTCCTGCCTGCCCACGGGAGGGAGGGAGTGAATTCCTTGGTTTGTTTTGCTTGTGAGTGCATCTTTTGCTTTACCTGTTAAACTGTCTTTATCTCAACCCACAAGTTTTCTCACTTTTATTATTTGGATTCTCTCGCCAGTCCCACCGGGGGCGGGGAGTGAGCAAGCAGCTGTGTTGGTGCTTAGTTGCCAGCTAGGGTTAAACCACAACGTGAAGGAAAAGAACAACAAGACCTGATACTCCAGAAGGACCTCTCTGATATCTCAGGTGGTTTGTTTCTCAGTTGGCAGCTTGAAGGGTTCAATTTAATTTGGCAAAACCAAGCAAGTCCAGGGACCAGCACCACAGATCACTACTGGCATGAACAGCTAAACGCAATTTCACCAAGCTCTGCAAGCACTTTGTGTTCGTTCAAGGTGCACCAAGCTCATGTGCTTCCACCTTCAACCACGTATTGAAACTGACCAAAATAAGAACTTTTTCCATCTAAATTATCAAACACAAATTGCCTAAGATAGCAAGAACCTCTTCCTCACACATTTGTTCCACACCTAATTCACTGACCACTTGAGTGCTTTGCATGAGAAGGGCGTAACATGGTCCCAGCCCAACATTTTGTTCAGACTTCTGGATTAGCTGCATATTTGGTCTCACCCCACATAGCCACTGCCATGTTCTTATGTCCTTGTGCTCAATGCCTAAGAGAATGCACAGGTTTGCCTCAGGACTGGAGCCCTCCATGCTACCCTATAACTGTTTCAAGGTCTGATGGTTTAAATAACCTACAGTATTTACCATTATAGCCAGCAACACTACTGGAGTACACTGTCATCATCCTGATTTGCAAGCAGGCTACACTGACCTAGATTTGGGCTTTGCTGAACGGTTTAATTTTTAAATTATATGGTGAGATTACCTTTTTTCGAGTGGGATAGCATGGCTAGAAAGCCAACAACCTTCCCTTCCCATGTACTATCCAAATCTATCATTTTTGTAGCCAGCAATGTAGATTAGCCCTCTGATCTGATTTGCTTAGATATTTGAAACAAATATTTAACTTCAGATAAAATATCAGGTATCAATAAGAAGCAAACAGGTTTTGTAGAATATGTGATGTAATTCAGAGTCACATAGGGATAAAAAGTGTAAATTTGGGAAAAGTCTGGATATACGTAGCATAGTTTAAATACTCTAAACTTCTATAAAAACTCACAGGATCCTATTGGGAATCTCTTAACATCTACACCTCTACAGAGAAAGTAAAATTCATTCCAGCTCTTTCACATACTTCATAGCAGCTCCCTCAAGTGGCCACAGATCAGAGTATTTTATTGCAATCCATAGTAAAGCCACTCACAAGTACCATGCAGGGCTCATTACCCTTATATCGGCTTCTCCTCACCTTTAGGAGGTTAGGATCGCTGCAAACACATTTTCTGATGTTTCCAGTGAAAAGTCAGGGTGGGGTAGGCAATTACAGGAGAGAAATATGGAAAAAGAATAAATGTGAGGAACAGACAGAAGGTTATATATCAGAGAAAGAGATGAATGGGTTGACTTTCACTAGTTAAGATATTTGCTAACCTGCGGGCACTGTGTCTCCAAGACAAGCATGGAGCCACAGCTCAGAGGGGTGGTTTTTACGATGAAATTTCTACTGCCTCCCTGTGAGGTACAGCAGATATCTGGTACTTCAGATCCCATGGTCTGAGAAAAGCCAGCCTTTTCTATTTGCTTGCATGTCTCCTTAGGTTCTGAGTCACCTGGAACACAAGGATTTGCTTCTAATACCATTTCTTATGTAGGACTTT
This sequence comes from Phalacrocorax carbo, assembly GCF_963921805.1. Lineage (NCBI taxonomy): Eukaryota > Metazoa > Chordata > Aves > Suliformes > Phalacrocoracidae > Phalacrocorax > Phalacrocorax carbo. The sequence goes on from NC_087524.1 coordinate 12,571,923, forward strand.
TTTTGAGATGTTGGAGAAAGTTACTTCAGTCCTCCATAAACTTCCACTTTTTCTGCCCTGTTTTCAGGTTTGCTGTGTACTAGCTCTGCTAGCCTTGGCTCCTGAAAGGATCCAATAAATAATAACTAATCTGCTGTTCAAGCAAAAGAATTTTACAGATTGATTTATGGAGGGCAAAGACTGAAAACTCAGAGCCCTGGAAAACATGAGCATTGTTCTGAAAATAAAAGAAGGGAAATGTTCCAGGCACAGTAATTATCATTGCTTCATTAAAATCAAAACAACTATGACAATTTTTACATGCCAAAGATGTGGTTTCTCTAGCACTAGGAAGCACAAATTCCCCTTTAGTTTTGCCTTCAGTTTTTTAGTGTTTCAAGTCGAATTGTCTCTCTTCCTAGACTACTTTAAAATAATCTAGCTCCCTCAACGATTATTCTTTCCCTGACAGGACATGGGAGAAAGTAAAGCTCTATATAGTCACAGGTAGATAGCCTAAGCTAACCTTGGTTGGCTCTGAATCAGCAGTATTCAGCCTTTCCTGACTTGTGAAGTCCTAAAATTTTAGGACAACAGAGATGCACCCCCAACCCCAAGAACAAATTTACTCTACTAATGAGCTTTTCTCAGCTTTTACTCTACTACAGATTTTCTCAGCTGTGTCATACAGATCCCTTTGCGCCCAGGCTGAAACCCACTGCTATGTGCTATCTGGCAGTCTGCACCGTGAACATATCTCTGTTCTGAGAAAAACAGCTCCCAGTTTTTGAGTCTTTGAAAAATATATCCCGATCTACCTAGTGAAATATGAATTCATTGTATTTTCAGGCCTTGGAACCTGATTATGCTAGCACAAACCCTTTACATCAATAGAGCCAACAGATCTGCACAGATGTGAAACCAGATACAAATTAATCTCTTTGTTCCCACAGTCCTCACTGTCAAATCTATTTTCAGTGTAATCAGAAGTTAGGCTACATTAGCAACTTCAGACCATGACATTGTTCCACATGCACTAATCAAATACTGAATCTATTTGGCAATTTTTTTGTGTAACATGAAACACAAAGAGAGCTGAATTTTCTCAACAATTGCACCTTTAGACCTCATTTACTTGTTTTCTTTTTTAATATTGTGTATTACTTTCTCGGCTTCTGTTCCTGCAACAGTGTATGCATATATATATGTTTTGTAAATAGATACCATTTTCTCAACTGCTATAGAACTAAACTATTCATTTTTGAAAGGCATTGCCTCTATTATGTATGATTTTCACCAAAGGGAGAAACAGAACACCATTTTTTTGTTCTCTTATTTGTGGCCCATGTCCAACAAAGCACTTAGCCATATGTTTGCTTTTCCCCCTGGTCTGGGGGTTTGGCTGTTGGATAGCACAAATCTATGCACTAGGAAAAGTATCTTCTATATCACTACTATGAGTCAATCAAAGACAGATACCTAAATAGCTGATTTAGACAATGGGAGTACAACAATTACTTGATTTTCCCATAGAAATCCAGAGACTAATGGGCTCAGGAACTCTGTTCATAATGGAGGTACATAATAGGCAGCAGGATAGCCTCAAAGCACATGGTATAACGGAAAATTGCTTCTTGTTTGGCGCTCCTTATGTTCTTTGATTATCACATTTTAGAAACTGAAGCATTTGGTAAAAACCACTGGACTATAAATTGGTGACTTCAACATCTAGCTTCTTACATGCACAGTATGACCTGCTCATTATACCCCATTAAAAGGGTAAACATGACAAGGTAATGGATTCATTTTGGCAGCAGCTATACACTTTATTTTTTCTATTTTTTATTCTTTGCTAGCTCACATTGAGAAATCCAAGACCTCCCTTCAGTTGTTAATCTATGAATGGCTAGACCTTCATGTTCTGGAAATAATATTAAAAAACAACAGAGAAATTTCTCACCAGAAAAACAAGCATTCATCATAGAGTTTTAGGTTCATTGGAGTTTTTTGGGTGGGTTTTTTTTTTTTTAAAGTTTAACTTTGCTCTCTAAATAGGGTTTTCTACTATGCTTTTCAGATTATTTCAATCTGAACCTCTAACTTTGAACATGCCTGAAGCTGGTGGTCTGAATTTATACTGAAATCTAGACCTAACCCTTGTTAGTAGCCCAGATACATTTTTTAGGTGAACTAAAAGTGCTGCTTTTCTGCCTTGGCAACTTAAATGCATCACTGAGTAATTATACTTCTAGTCTAGTTGCACAGATTAGTATTTACTGCATTGGGATTTATTAACACAGAACAGGCCTTATGTTCATGTCTAATGCATGAAATAGGGAACCAGCAGAATGCTGAGGATCTACCTGGTAGTTTTCTGGCCCCTGAAATTAAAGGCTATTTTTCAGGTACAGCCTCTCCTCACCAATCTGTCAAAGGAAATAAAAGAAAGAAGCAGGGAAGGGAGAAAGCACCTTTTAAGGCTCCTGAAGTTTTAATTGAATCAATGATTCAGGAAATCTCCTTCTCCCTTCTGCTTGCTCTGAAATGAAGGAGAAACAATGTGCTGGTTTCTGTCTGTTAAACAGATGCTCTGTGCATGCAGATATTTTTGTGTTTAATGATAGCTTCGACATGACAATTAACTTTGTGTAATTTGCTGCTAAAGGTATCAGTATAGGATTTATTAAATGCCTTTCCTGTAAAAATTTGAAGACATCCTTTTAAGTAAGAGAGACCCCCATAAAGTCAGGCTTGTAACGATACTTCACTTATCCCAGGATTGCACTGGCAGTAAGGTTTTAATTGTTCAAATAACAGTATCTCTAAGAAGTCAAAATTATTTGCATTCATTGCCAGTGGAAACAGAGCAGTAAAGCTTCTGTACTAGCACATTGTGTACCCAGTTGTGATTAATGATATGGTTAAACTTCATATGTCTTCCTGTAATATGATTAAGAGGAATACGCTATTTCATAAAATTTAGAACTAAGATAAATGCACCTTTTCAGTGAAACTTCAAGTCTTAGCGTAAGTATTTACTTATACGGTATGAAAAAAATCTCTTCAGACCAACTCTTCAGATAGCGCATATTGCTCTAACTCCATATTTAGGCTGATTTACATCATATGAGAATATGGCTTCATTTTTCTTACTTAACGTAAAAGCCAACACTAACCCTCTTTTCCTTTACAACTATGTAAAGAAGATGCAGCTTCATCAATGCAAAGAGATTAACACTTCTGTGCTTCACAGTACACAGCCCCTATATCTTTCCATAACGAAGCTGAACAATAAATTCTGCTAAAAAAAGTCTTGCCTGTAATTTTCCTCCATCCACTCTTCATTTAGCAGTATAAGGTTATCACTGGGTTTATGTAACATAAGCTAATTAAGCAGAGGAGGTTTTGCAGGTACAAAAGGCAAGATGGGAATACCTTAGCGAATGAATATGGCAACTTCACTCCTCTGGCCACTGATACAACAAAGTTGTTATCTGGAGAAGATTGATTGTATTTTGGCTTTTTTACCGGCAGTATGTAGGTGGGTAGTTGAGCTTACTGGAAAACTGCTTCGACTGATAGAATGATAAAGGCATTCTTGGTTTCAAGCACTGTACCTGTTGTTTGTCTCTGACAAGGGCTAAAAACAGTTCAGTGGAGGGGATTTTTGTTTACAGCTCCTTTTTGGCAAACCAGGCTCTCCTCTTCAGACCTTAGTCTGCTGTCTGCAGCATCCCTAGGCTGGTCCAGCTGGGAAAGCTTGAAAGAACCTATTAGACTAAAATACCTCCATTTTTTTACCTGACAAAATGAAGGATGAATGTACCATAGACACTGAGAAAGCTAAAAAAAAAAAAAGTAGCACTCTTTAGCATAAAGGACAGCTACCTACGAGATGACAGTGAATATGCTTAAGGCTGGAAAGGAGAAACAAACAGGATTACAGAATGTGTTTTAACAGCAATCTGCAGGACTATTTTGGCATTCTGACCTTTTCACCCATGACATGCTGATACTAAAATAGGAAGGACAGCATGAGTGTGAAGGCATTACCCCAACATTTTCATGTGTGCTTGTAGCATGCTACAGTAGGGCTGCTGCTCATCTGGACATTTTCAGAACCCCTGACACATTCCTTATTTCTTCCTAGAAGTTTTATGCATTTGACTTCTAAACATTTGCCTGAGTGGTACCATGAGTGGAAGAGTCTGGTTTCCCTCTCAATAACTCAGCTCCCCTTTGCCTATTCTTAGCTTACCTTCATATTATCGTTTTAAGAAAACAGACTGTTATTTACTATGAATATGTTCATTGTGCCATCCAGTAGGTATTTTCTCTGTATCAGCTGAAAATCACACATACACATAAAAACAAAGGCATATAATGTTACTTGTTATCATTAGAAAGACACCACAACATGTTTTGTCCCATGCATTTAACATGCCATGGGATATTGAAATTAGTAAATCCAAGATCAGTTTCAGGTGTTTTTTCCTCTGCTGCTGTTTGGAAAATATTTTGGTTAATATAGACACAAATTAAATTTTGAAAACTGCAGGAAGGTACTAATAGCAATAGTAAGCTCATGGCCTTTAAATAGTTTTTCAAGTTGTTATGCTGCAGTACGCATCATATATCATGACATGAAAAACTGGTTTCTTTATGTTGCTTTGTCATAACTACTAAACCTGTTTCTCATTTGAGAGTTAATGGAGAAATATTTTCTTCTCTGCTGGTGAAGAATGCAAAGTAGCTGGGAAAGTTTTGACATTTTCACTCCATGTGCTTATTTTGCTGAAGTTTTAAATGCACATGTCTGAAAATTCTTTTGTGTTATCTTTAAAAGAAAGTATCTCAAAGACTTTAAATTAAAAAAAAAAAGTACATGGACCAAATAGAGAGTGAGAGAACAAGCAATGAATTTCTCATTGTCTTGTAGAAGTCACCAGAGAGTAACAGGTGCTTCTGAAGAAGCTGTGAGAGCTGCACCTGTATGGCATAGCTTCTCCATCACATCAGGGAAAGGAAAGAACTGGAGTGAACAAGACATTAGCTCAAGTCCTGAAACAAAAGGCTTCATATTCTCTGCCAAAGTTGTTATCATCTAGTAACTCTAGATATCTTTGTAACCCTCATTGCAAATTCCAGAAAATTCCACTGTCTAGTAGCATAGCAATTATATTAAGTGTCTCATTCTGGGAGTCATAAGACAAAATAGAAAAATGTACTATTTACAGCCTTTCTGCACTTCTCTCTATATACATAACCTTGAATTAAAGAGTTTGCTTGTGATCTGCATCCTTCTTACTCCTCTAATCTCCTTCTAGTCTTTTGGGGACGGGATGTCTACATATCATAAGGCAACAGTGAATCCACGCCATAATTTAGGAAAAGCAGCATGATATTTTCTACTTTTTCTCCAGCTCCGCACCCACTGTGCAATAGCAGATGTATGGCCATCCCTGCCGAAGGATTCTGTAGGTGTTGAAAGTTTATCTGTGCTTAAGGAGATATTGTATTAACTAATGCAAAAGAAACGCATTGGGGTTACTACATTCACAGAAATCATATCCAGCTCCGAAGGTCCCTGATCTGAAAATTGCTGGGGAGACTGTTAAGGGGAGCTATCATATGTGCTTGCCTTATATTTACCCCAACCTAGTTACCACCTATAGGCCCTCGAAGAGACTGGATGTGGAGTAGGTGGACAACATCCTGGTTTCACTCAGCGCAGCTGTTCTCATGTTCTAAACTTGTTTTGTCACGGCATTGTATGAACTAAGCATAAAGTCCAGAAATGGGTCTGAGTCTCAGATAATCAGATCTTTCTCTGTTATTAAATCAACAGCTTCAGTTCCTAGACTGGATTGTGCTCCTTACAGGAACTGGAGATATGAATTAGAGTGGAAAGCAGTAAATACTAGTAGCTTTGAATCCACATAACTGATCTGTAGTTATTAAACTGAAGTACTAATGCAAAACTTATGAACATTATGCCAGTTTGTTTGGGGATTTTTTTTCTTAAAAAAGGTAAGAAATATTACTTACTGGTTGCTGAGATATGTTTACAAAGTAATTTGTCTAAAAGCCAAGTATGTTGCAACCAAGATGATAAACAGCAGAATCTGACCCACAGCCAGAGAAAAGGTGTTTCCTTATCATGAAAATGTGCTATTCAATGCTTGAAAGATTTCTTACTCACAATAAAAGTTCAAACTGAATGAAGAGATGTTAAGTTTCTCGAAACTATGAAACTGAGATACAGTCCATTATCAAAAGCAGAGTATCATTGTGCTCAATAATCCTAATGTGAAGCTAATGATCAGAAGCTGATTAAAACTACGTGTGTCTCAAATACTTTCAGCATTTTAATTCATATATTCCTGTTAGGGCACTAAATGTTAATATAGAACTCCATGTAGTACATTGAAATATCAATTAGTAATGCAATATTTCTAAGTGACCAGAACTGGCCCCCACATAAGTAAAGAAAATAAAGGGCAAAATATGTTTAGGCTAGTACATTTTACAAGGAAAAAGAAGAGGAGGAAATTAAAGCTGATATTAAACTTTAGCCCATGAACAGCAACAGCTGTCAGAACAAGCAGGTAGTATAGTAAAGGCAAAAAGGTTGAAGAGCCTCAGAAATATGAAAAGCTTTTAATTACTGCTTATATTGACCCATTGTGTGAAAAGGGTCTGGACCCTACAAAGCACACCAGAAGGACAGGGCCACCTTGTGGGGCACTTGCTGATTTTAGTAGCCCTGTGCACAACTCACAGGTGAGAAACGCAGCTGCTACTGAGAATATGGGGATTGACAGAGGAATCAAACCCAGAAACAACAAGCCACCCCACGACAGTATTTCTGAGTTTGCAAAATCTGTTCTATTCTGTGATGAGCTATGATATGCTGGTCACTGGAAGCACTTAACCTTTGTTAGCCCTTAGTTGGTGCTCAGCTTAGCCGTTGAAGCTAAACAGGCCTGTGGACAAAGCTGACCACTGACCAGGAAAATCTGTTCACTCTGACACCTGCCTACCTGGACAGCCACCTCTGCTACCTCATCTACACTTGACCAGCATCATGGCATGGGTCATGAAGTTCATTCGGTTGTATCAAGAACTAGTTTGTGGCAAAGGCACATCTTCTGTAAAGGTGCTTAGACTTGTAAAAACATCAAGAGACTGAAAATCTACTTTCTTCCTACATTATTTCAGTGGTTAACTTCTTACTGTTACCAATGTGAACTTTGTGTCTGATCTGCATTTATCATCTTTTACTCTACCTCTTCCATCTATGCATCTTTGCTACAGTCTACTTCACTAGATTAAACTGTTTTAGCTCTCTCAATCAAGTCCATTGTAAGCACCATTTCTTTCCTGCCTCTCTCAGTAAACACAGAGGAAAGCCTGGCATATCCCAGCATGAGGGAAATTGTAAGGCATAATCCCCTCAGGGATAGTGCAGACAGAGAGAGTTTGCCCCCCCTCCCTGCCCCCAAGAAACACACCTCATCTAACTCCTCTGCCCTTTCAGCTGCTCAGTGGAACCAACACCCCTGACTGCAGCCACAAAGCCTACAACAATCAATGAGGGCACTTAAATTTTACCCTTTAGAAAAGAGAAATAAACCTATTCAAAAAATCAACTGACCTTTTTTAAAGACTTTTTTTTAAATTCTGTTTGCATAACCTAGAAGGCTTTAGTCTCAGTTTCATATTTTCTTCTTACGCAGCTAGATGCAATAGGTTACTTCATAATAAACACTTTTTCCTTTATCTTCTTCCGCTATGAAACACAGCCAAGAGAAGAAGAAATTTAAGTAAAAAAAACCTGGCAGAAATAGAAAAATAAGCACTTTTCCTTTTTGGAAAAAAACACAAAACCATCACGAGCAATAAAATTCAAATGTCATCTCAAGTTAGGCACATAGGATTGAGCTATCAATCACACACACAAAAAATTCTGCTTGCATCTGCATCGTGGAAAAATACATTTCATCAATTTAGGACCACAAACAATCCCACAATTCCCCCCAGCCATTTTTCTCCATGTTCTTTACTAGATTTAGTACTATGAAACCAAAAGATATTTTAGGCAAAGCATATTTTTCTAAGTTTATTCTAGGACATCTAAATAGGAGTATTGCTACAGGATGTGTGAAATAATTCTTCTACTCTATTTACTGTAAAGAGCTGCAGCCCAAGAAACTGTTCAGTTTAGGGGATAGTATCTTAAAGACACAGATCTACTAGAAAGATGCCAGGAAAACAACTGAATTATTGCAGGTCTAGAAAGCACAATGTCTGGAGAAACACCTAAAAAAAATGTTTAGCATGAAGAAGGACAAAGTAAATCTTGAGGTACATAAAAGGCACTTACAAAGAAGAGGACTCTTTTCTCTTTATAAGATGTAGTCTGCCTAAGTGCAGCCAGAAAGGCTGAGGTGAAATAATAGTAAAATCTAATCAAGAACACTGAAATACTGAAGGTTTTTAGAACAGGTTAGGCAGACATTTGTCAGGATTGATTAGAAAAGATGATCTGGCTCCAAGGCAAAGGAATGGAGAAACTGATCTCTTAAAATACTGTCCGGTCCTATTTTCCTTCTGTCTGATCTCCTTCTTACTGCATCAATAACATTTGCTCAGCATGCATACTGTGATAGCCCTGTTGAAAGGGCTAAATCCTTTGACTGCTCATTTCTAAACATTAATTCACATGAATCTCTTTTCATTGTATGTGTAGATTACTCTATGAAGATTCTGTCATTACTGAATTATGTGAACACTTGATAGGTGTCAAATTTTAAAAATAAAGGTTTTTGGTTAATAATAAAGATGTAGCATTTATAATGCATAAGCATGAAAGACTGCCTATTACAAAGGTATTAGAACTGAAGGAGAAAAGATTTTCAGTTTATGAGAGAAGGCTAGAAGAGCAATCAAAAACGAGAAAAAAAAATATCTTTCTGTGACATGTGAAGGGTATTAAAAGGGAGTGGGGCTGGAGCTTGCAAATGAGAGAGGGCACCATCTGATTCATGTAAGTTCTACAGCATATTTCCAGTTAGTCCCTTATTAGTTAAGTACTTAAGAACATGTGTAAAGTTAAGTGTGAGATCAAGTGTTTGTTGCTTGCTGGAAAAAGACAGACCACAGCCAGTAACTGAAAGGGAGACTTCAGTGGCAATGGTACCTGAGGTGTCTACTGAAAGGGCTGGACCACTCCGAATCATTTAATGGGAAATACCTAATGGACAACCTCTAATGATATCACAGTTATGAAAACAAAATGCAACCACATAACACATCAACCATAACCATGTGTTTTAGCTCATTCAAGCAGAAATTATGTACTAACCAGTGCCTTTGTCACTTGCTTGCTTGTTGTTATGCATGGTACTAATAGGAAGCAGAACAAGTATGTCAGCAATAACAAGTGAAAAACAAGCCTGCAGCCAAGCAAAACAGTCTTAGCACTGAGGTAAAGCTGCAAGGCCATGTTCTCAGGAAACGATCAAATGACTTGGCTACTAAATCTTTGGGTTGTTCAGTTCAGAGATATTAAATGGAATTAACTGTAAGGGTAATTGTTCAGCCTTTCAGTTTTCTTAGTTAATAGTTATGCTGCAGCCCAGAATACCTGAATTACTCTCAAGGAGTTTACTTGCAGAAATGTAGAAAAATCACAGCTCATACTATAGAATGCAGGCTAGGCAGGTTTATTAAAAGCAAAGCATTCCAATGCTGTCTAGAAAGTAGTGGAGAAGAGATCTCCTTACAGTTTTAATTTCTGATTTCATTCCTTTTTTTTAATGAACCCATCTACTACTTTTTGCAACCAATGTTGTAAAGAAACAAGTATAAATATTTGCAGGCTTATCTGCTACATTTTACAGCTTGATGCTGCTGCTGTATCTTATAAACAATCCTTTTATTCTGCTAAGAAATCAAAACTCTGACTAAATACATACATAATACTCAGAAGCACTGTATAGTTGCAGCATATTAGGCATTAACACAACTGAAACGCTGACCCAAGAAAAATATCCATGTTATTCACATTGTTTTCCATGCTATGGTATCAAAGTAATAAGCATTTTCTCATTTGCAATATCAGATGTGATTCACTAATCTAGAAAATTAGATTTCTCAAAGAACACAGATTACATTTGCCAAGTACAAAAAAAAAAAATCTATCAGAATCCATTCTTTTTAATAAACTTTCTCTTGCAAAGGTGATATAGAAGGAATCAATATGATTTTTTTAAAAAAATCCCTATTACCATTCATTTATTCAAATAGGGACCTCAGCCTTAATTAAAATAGGGCTGCAGAGACCCTAGGGAAGCACATACATGTAATTCCTACAATTACTTATTTATTATTAACATTAATTATTTATTATAAAGAGTATTTTTTTTAAAGCTTGCAGGAGTTTAGAGTTACAGTAGGCTCCAAGAATGAAAAAGGCACATACAGAACACACTTGTATATCAAACAGAAGCCAAAATCATTTCAGTACATGTTAACGTATAAGCAATTTCTAGAGAAAATCAAATAAACAGTTACACACACACACTTCACAGAGGGTGAGAACTCAGGGAGAAAGTAAGAGTCTGCACAGCCCAGGTAGCAGAGACAGGAAAAAACCAGCTCTCTAGCCCGATGGTACACCTCCTAAACAAGAGTAGCAAGACTTATTTGTTACTAGACCAAAAACCTAGCTGCACACATGGCTGCAATGTCAGTTTGCCCGAGTAGTCAGGTACTCCCACTGGGTAAAGGTCTGCAGTGCTCACAGCAGCCTGATCCTCCCCTCAGCCTCCTAATCCAGGAAGGATGGTATGGAGATGGAGGACACACCTGCAGTTCTTTCATGCTTGCCACGCACAGTCAGAGAGAAAGGTTTCAGGCTGGCTGGCCTCCAAATACCAAAAGCAGATGTTAAATGGCAGCTATGAACATGCGATGAGGGTCCAGCTACCTCCACCCATCTCCTGGGTCAAGTGGGCACAGACCTCACCAAGGCCATTTGGACTGAAAGATCTTGTGTGGCACCTTCGATCATCAGGGACCCTTCAGAGCAGGTTACATGTTCAACGTTTAAGTTACTGCAACAGTTTCAGTGTCATTTGGGGGTAGGTGCAAATCTGGCCTCCGGTCATGATAAAGCCCACTCTGTCACGGTCTACATTAATTGAGTCTGGTTTAGGCTGTCTTTAAATTAACCTCCCACCAACGTGTTCTCACTATGGCATGGTCAAACCATGCTAGCAGTGCAGCTCAGGAAAGTTTGTTATGCTAACAGATTAGTCCAGAGATATCAATAAATGTACATTAATTCTAATTAAATGATGAAGCCAGCTGTTGTCCTTGGATACGCACAGACATGTGATAATTGACTGCACTGCATCAAGTGTACAGATGTAAAGGCACATTGGCCAGCTAAAATCTTTTCAAAGCAGCTTCCTTTGGGATTAAACTATTACCAGACCAAGTAAGCAGCTGTATTTTGATGAGGTGTTCAGTGAAGAGTAAGGGAAAGTGAAGTCTATGTTTCAGTGAACTGTGTGCAGCTGTTTCTTTTCTGGTTTAACATTCAGTACCACCACACTGAGGAAGTTGCTCAAAACCTTAATCTTTTCATGTTTACAACTTAAAATGTACGCTATCAATACCACAACCTTCTGCAGAACTTTCTAGTTCAGTCCTGCTTCAAAATTCACAAGGTAAAAAAGTTTACTTAAGATCTGCACAGAAAAAAAATCTCTCCCTGAAAAGTTTGCCACATCATCTACAGCAGAGGTAACTCAGACAGCTTTGCTACACAGAGATCACCAGATACGCGTTAGAGGAAGCTTCCTCCCCCACTTTTGTTTACAGTAATTGAATACTAAGAAAAAAATAATATAGCAACCTATTTATGCTGCATCTTCTTTAGGTCTAGAGGGCTTTGTAGTAACTAACGTTATGAAATTGTGTCTGAATATTCATGTATGCAAAGATATGAAAGCTTTTTCTATGTTAAGGCAAATGGCATAATAGTAAAGCATAGCCCAAATTCTTTTAAGGTACATTGGCACCAAAAGTGTAACTTCTCTTTGTGCTAGGTGTTGACAAACCAAGAAGACAGGAGAAAATGGAAGAGGCCTGGTGATGGCCAACAAAGGGCATACTCTGTACCAGGCCCTGGTTAGTACAGAACACTTTTAGCTTACTGACATTACTGAAATGTTTGAAGAAAACAAGATGAGAAATCCACCCAATCTGGTTTGCAAGATTTTGATGAACATATGGAACATCCTGCTGGTGAGCAAGTGAGGTTTACAGCCATATGTTCAGCCAGTCTCTGGTATGAATACTGCAAATCTGCAACATACCAAGAATTAATAATGTGAATTTACATTTCTGATTATGCTGTATAATGATCACAGTGACCTAACTGAGCTTGATTAACCTGGTCTCCCAAGGAAAAGAGGTAGGAAGAAGAGTATTTTCTTGTTTCTATCATTGTTGCTGTTGAATTGTTTGGTGTGGGGAGTTTGGGGTATTTATTTGTTTCTGTATAACTGCCATTCCATATATGCCTGATGTTGAACAGGAACTGCAAAGACAAGTCTGAACACTAAGTCAAGTACATATTACACAAACCTCATCTGCATTAAATGCAGATGGTCCAGCAACCTAGTGACGTCCTACCTGCACTGAGGACAAGAAAAAGGTGGCATCCAGGAAAAAGAAATAGAAAAGGACAGAGGAATTTCTTGGGGGAGACAGATAGCCAAGACCTGCTGAGACACCTGAGGAGAGCTGAAAGCATTTCTTGGATAAGACTGGGAGATGAGCAGTGTGGCTTGTTTTCTAAGGTCTAAGACTAGATCCAGAAAGAACCACAGAAGTGTTATTGACAGATTTGCTCAGTCTGGAAAAGTCTGTAAAAACTGTAAATGCTTGCCTTTTGACTCCTCCTGGGCTACAAAGCAGGGGATCAGTGGAGTACTCACCAGCTGACTTCACTGAACAGGAGACTTAGAGCCACAAGAAGATTAGGTCCTGACCAGTCTAAGCACATGAGACCTCCTAGAAGACCAGCCTAGCAAAACTCTCCTGAATCCTGAAAGATGCCAGAAAGAGCAGATTCAATGGCTGTAATGAGAAAAAGATTTGGCACTAAAGAAGAATAACTGCCACTGGGGGCATCTCTCTAGCAAAGAACAGTGTTTGAAGCACTTGAGCTCTAAATGCAGTGATGAAGGCTCCAAGTACAGAGCAAGTTCACTGAGAGAATTACTAAAATAACAGGAATGGGACAAATGAGTTTTCTGTAAGCCTCATGTTGCTATGTAGAGAATTTACATTGTCAAAAGCATCAAATCAACTTTGAAATTCCCCAAAAGTCCACCGTGTACAGATACTCACAGTGCTCAAGATAGCACACATCTAGCAGGGTTATAAAAATATACCGCCCAAGGAATAATTTTTCCAACCTTTCCTGATTAAAGGTTTGCCTTTTCCCCAAAACAAACATTTTTAACTATTATCCTGTTTCTTGTTAAAGTTCCTAGTAACTGTAGTAGCTGCCTACCTAAATATTACATCAAGAGTTGAGAGGTTTTTTGGTTTTACAGAATACTGTTAGTTTGTTGAAATCTATGGTTTCTTTGAGGATTTTTTTTCCACAACTCCACCTGGTGAAGTCAAATTGAAGCACTGTGCTCCAGTATTACTGAAATGGAACAGTGTAATCCTGTTTCCAAACTTTTTTCTTTTTTTTGTGCCCCCCTTTTTTTGTATGTGGTAAAATATTGTTACTGTTACTTCAATTTCTTTCCTCCATTAATTTTTTTCAAACATTTTTTTTCTCAGAAACTAATGCAACACAAAACCCCCCAAAATTCCTGAGGTATCCATTTATGGTTAAACAGGAAATTTAAGGTTCTGTGAAGCTACAAAGGTTGCCAATGCACCATTTAAAACACACCTGCCTTAACCATTCCGTTATTACTCCTTAGCATTCAGAACGAAGCATTCAAAAGACAGATAAATTCAACCATTGAGTAACTCAGACCCACTCAAAATTGAGTTTGTGCTAGTAAGTCAATCTCTAAATAGTTTTCCTTAACCTATACGCCCAATGGTAAGATGTAGAGAGAAAAATGTAATGTTCTCAGAGGTATCAGGTATAAACATATAAGTTCTGGTCTGCAACCATTGGGAATAAGTTGAGGATTTATCCAAATGTCCTTCCACTGCTATATTTTAAACAGCTGAGCAACAGTGTGGGACACGGACATAAACGGAAGCAACCTAATACCCACCATCAAATGTCCATGATGCAAAGCAGAATGCAAACAGTAAAACACACATCTTCATGTGTAAAATATCAAGGGAATATAGTCACTGCATTTTAAAAATTATACACGAACCTGTTCAAATCCAGCTGTTAAGGTGAACATTGGATGTGTACACTTCAGTAAACCAAGCTTATTTTTAGATTGTACACAATGTTTCAGCTGGAGGAGGGTTTTCTTAAAAAGCCAAACAACAGGAACGAGTATTAGTATATTGAAGAATACTGAAGAAACTTACTAAGAATTAGTGGGGAGGGGAAAAAATTGTACTGGCTCAAAAGGGAGAGTCAAAATGAGATGATGGCCCTGAATATTTTCCAGTTCTGTCTCCTGAGGGTCTACATTACAGCTTTTCTCAGTTATGATGAGAACAAGCTAAATCTTACTTTAGGCTTCTCAATGAAACTGATTTGGGATCTACAGTTTTCTTTCCCTGCTATACTCTGTATCTCAAGAATTAATTGATTTATGCCTCCTCTCTCATGGCAAAATATATTACAATGATCTTTTCTAAATTCTCTAATTGTTTTGCTGATATTTATTGTGTTCACTACAACAGAAGAGGTAAAGTGGACAGCCAACAAAATTAGAGTATGGGGAAAACTTATCAGCTAGCACTATGGCTGGTATACATATACTGGTACATATATAGTATACATATACTGGTATCTAAAAGTCTGATGAATATGATTGTGCTGACACAAGAATAACTAGGAGTTACAGCATATCAAGCTATTTTTAGGTTAGCTGTTGACAATTAAAAGGTGCTGAAGTTATTAAAATGTGGTATTTATGATTCTTAGCTGCCTGTCTATCCATGAATGTATAGGCCCATGTTTTAACCTGTCAACTGTAATTTATTTGTTTTTTTGGATAATTCAAACTATTGGTAAAATGCCAGTAATGAAAAGTAAGTTAAAATAAGAAGGTTAAAATTCACAAACTGTATGCTTTCAAAATAATAGTATCTTTTAAGACTTCTCTGTCATCAAGGATACAGCTAGAATGATACCTTTGAAGATGAAAAAACTTGCTATCTGTGTCTAACCCACATCATGTTTGAATAACCTGCTTCTGCAGTATCACTCCAGCAACATATTATTTCACAGCTCTAACAAGGCCAAAGATACATTGAGCTTAAACAGAAGGGATTGTGTTTGTAATACATTATTAGACAGAGCCCTTTCAAGGAGCCCAAGTCATTTCAACAGAACTTGAGAACAAATTAGTCATGGTCAGCAAGGCTCTTGAACAGCAAAGCAAGATATCTGACAAGTAGCTTAAGATTTAACAACTACCTCTGAGAATCTCCGAGCGTTACACAGAGTACTCACCTTCTGTCCTGGTGCATCTTAAATAGAAGCAGAAATGAACCACACAGATGAATATCTATATGCTTGCAATAAAAAGGGGAATAACTTGATATTCTCAAATGTCAAACCAGCCTCAAAAGAAATTTCTTTTATATACATTGTTTACCTGTTATCCTAACCTCTGAGGTGTTGTTTTTTTTTTTATAAAGTAGTAGAGTGTCTTGGCTCTGCTGACAAGGTGAATGACTAGATTGGAGATGAGACAGAAAAAGCCTGCTGTATTCTGTGTACAATTCTGTTTTGAAAAGCAACAGACAAACCTCCAGTTCCCATCTCTGAAAAGAGAAAACAGTTTCCTTTCCCTCTTGATCTTTACTGAGAGATCTTTTATGACAATGATAGTTTCACGGCAAGATTAGGTAAATTGCGATTGAAAAACCATAATGAAGTTTATGTGCATTGACAGGACATTTGAGCACAATAAGACTTGGGAGGTTTACTTACCCTCCTTCCCCTTTCATATCAACAGACCAACCAAGCACCCTGTAATCTTTTATAAGTTGGGAATTCAAAGAAAGCCAGATTTTATCCAATAGCGGTAAAAGCTCAGAAGCCCTTTAACTAACTTCATAGAATTTTCTCAGCTCCTATAGCAAAGAAACAGTGTTGTTCTTGTGCCAGTATGTACCCTACACTAGAATAAAACACTGCTTATTTTAACTTTTATAAAAGCCTAGACCCTAAAACCTGGTTTTAGTGCATCCTGCACTTTGTCTTTCTGACTAACAGACAAGATGTACTGATACACAAAGTTAACAGAAGTGAAAAAAATCCCAGAAGAGTGTAAAGTTATGACATCAAGCTCAGTACCTGGGATGAAAAGACTTGTTAAATGAAATAACAGACAAAAAGAGCAAAAAGACTGAAAGATACATGTAAGGAAGAAGGAAGGTGGATTCTCATCTTAAGCTTATTTAGCTTGCAAAACTTGTAGTGACACATGGAACATACTGGCTAGTTGCAGAGAGGCTCTAACACCTAAAATGAGAAGTTAGATCAGACATTTCTACCTCATGGGGTCCTTCCTCTTCCCTTCTTTTCAGTTTTACCTTTAGAGGTTTGTTTAAAATCTATGTCCGAATTCCCAAGACAATCAGATAAGGAATGCTTGCCTCCATTGTGCATTACAGGGACTTTGACTATAATCTAGATGGACTGCCTGGGCTATTTAGATTAAGACAATTTCTTTGGGTAGCAAACTTCTCAAACAACATTTGACAGTGGATGGATGTCTGTTTGCGTTATGCCCATCAGATTTACTGCTGGAGGGTTTGTAAGAGAATCCTCAAAAAGGAGACTTTCAGCTGTTGTCTAAAGTGTCTGCATGTGGCAGCATTCCTCTAAGAAGGCAGGAGACATGTAGGTTCATCATAGGACTCCAGGAACATCATAGATATGATAGAAAGGGAACGAGTATTTCACCAAAATATGTCTGTAGTTTTAGACATTCCTGCCACGTCTCATAAACCTTTAGGAAATATGACATTTATTTTATGTCCCATGGGATATCATCTAACATAACAATAAAACACAGAGACAAACTGAGAACCCAACAGAATTCTGATTCACTACAGATTTTTCAGTATAACTACATTTTATGGCATGAACTCTGTGTTCTTTGGGAAACATTTTTCTTGCAAGAATGTATTGGTCTGTCTTTCTGTTAAAATCTGAAAAAGTAACTTTTCTTGGAAGTTTAACAAAAAAAATTTACTCTTCCCTTATAGCTGTTCCTTAGCAGATGAAAAGGAACAGAAAGAATGAAAATGATGAACACTGGCATGGAGTAGAAGAAACCAGAACATTATGTAAAGCCCACCTCCTTTGAATGGCTGACCATGGGAATCATTAAAAATGAGATTATGTTGTTACGGGAGGTGTCTGGGGCATGACGTTTGGAAAAAGCTGAGCTGCCTGCAGTTAATAAGGACTGACTACCTTGGGTTCTTCAGAAGTCTGCAGCATTTGAAGCTGTGTAAGAGACAATGCAGCCAGAGTCTGCCCAACACAATTCTCTCAGCTGTTTTATACTCTATGACCCTAGTTTTATTGTGACAAATGCTCGTAAAGGTCTTAGAAGGCTGTTAAAAGAAAGATCAAAACCAAATTTATTCCTCCTGCTAGTTGTAGTAGTTAAGTCCACTTCCAGTAATTTCTTTCTTGCAAATGGGCAGCCCCTTGTGAGGTACTGTGCTCACATGCTGACTTCTGTGCAGACATGAACTTTGGGTTTACCTCTTCAATATCACCTCTGAGGGACTGGCTGTGAAATGGTAATTCCTAACCAAGAGACCACATGATTTTTTTATTGTTTTCTATAAGTTCTTGCATTAAAAAAGCAGTATTTCGTAAGGCAGGAAACAACTTCAAAAACAAATGGTTGTATCCTTCTGTTCAAGGACAACATCTTCCAGTGGAAAAAATAATTCAAGATTTTTTTTGTTATCTTTAAACAGATAAGAAGCTAGATCATGAAAAGGTTAAAAAAGGGCACTGTCTCCCTTGGCTGCCCTAGAAATCTTCTATCATGAGAATGCTTGAGACTGTCTTTCTCAAGGCTACTATAGCTCCATCACCCTGCTAAGGCTTGGCAAAGCAAAAAGAGCTTACAGCAAAGGAAGCAGCAAGTGTTTCAGAGTCCTGCTACAGGACTAGAGAACATAGTCTTTTGGATCCCAGGATACCTCATGCTTCTGAAACCCCGTTTCTGCCACCACAGAGGGTCCCCATCCCAAGCAAAGCCCTAGGCTTCCCATCTCACAGCCTCCCTACTCTCGTTGCAGACCTCTAAACATTTCCCAATTTCTTCTACCTCTCAATGACCCACCTCTCTTTCCAAGTCATTCTGTCCCCAAACTGCTCAGACCTCAGCCTGCCACTCTCCCGTGTCTCAAACATGTCTACACTCTCGTCAGATCTTACCTCCTCCACCTTATTCCCTCTCACAGAAGAGCTGGTGCCCAATGTAACACACCATTTTTTGGATACCAGCTTTGACTGGTTAAAACACATGGCCCAGGAATTAAACTGGCCTGACATGCTTCTTCACAAATCCAGATAGCCGTTATTCAGGTCTATATTGTCTTTTAAGTCTGTATTTATGTTCACAGTCCTATGTATTACTTCCACAATTATTTATTCCATAATTTATGCAGTGATTGAAATTACATAGAAAGATCTATAATTCCCTAGCTACTCTTTCTCTAAGGCATGAGCTGTGCTTACTCTTTTCCTTGTCATCCCTGAACTCCCAGGGTTAACTGCTAATAGTTCTGTGACTGCTCTACAGATTACCAGACGTGATTTTTCAGTCACACCATCCCACCAACTTAAATGAGTAACTAGAACCTCCTGTAAATTGGAGGGCATAGGTGGCTTCTGGCAGGAACAGCTGGGTTTAGCTGGCATTGAATCCTTCATTAATTAAAACCAGCTTCCAAATCTTCACTTCTGTGATTCTGTGAAAACAGTGCACCTCTAGAATAATGATTAGTCAGCAACATTCACACTCTCATTCATTGTAGCATGCTGTACTACAGACAAGATTTTAATATAAGCAGATACCCTCTCAAAAAACAAGTGTTTCTACTGTAGTCTGCAGTACTGGACTGGAAAAGTACCTCACTGGAAAAGTATGCAGGTAAATTACAACCAAACCAAGTACCTCAAACAGTAAAAATAGCTTTCCTTCGCCAAATAGCATTCAGCTGAATGCTTCAGGATGACAATCCTGCACCAAGACACAGCTCTATCTGCATTGTTGTCTTCACAAACTATGAAACGAAATTACATTTATATCTATTCCCCTTATTCAATCCTGTGAAGCATCATAATAACCTGGGCTGTGAATATGTCCTCCTTAGAAACAGACTGTGTGACACCATTTTCCCTATGAGGATGGGGGAGAGAGCAAGAGGCTCAAGTTTTAGTGAGTAATCTTACTCAGATATAGAAAGAAAAGTGTGCCAAGAAAAACCAAGTCTTTCAAAGCAAATTAGTTTGTGTAATAGAAAGAAGAAGAGAGAGATGGGTTAGGGAAAGATTTTGCAAAAAATTTGAAGATTCATTCCTTAAAGATAACTAAAAAAAGGACCCATCTGCCACAAGATTAAATAATCTCTCATCTTTATTCACAACATATTCTAATTTGATTATCAACAACCTGACCTAATATGCCTGGCTATTTAGATATATTTTGTTGAGAATGATTCTGTTAAGTTCCCTGCCCACAGACTTTTTTCTAATACAAATGAATGGAGAAATTGAGAACAGAAGCCACATAATACAGAAATAGTATCTGGATTACAGTAATGGGAATGTTATAACACGGGTAGTAACTCAGGGTACATCATGTTCGTGTTCTGTACGCTACCCTGAACAATGGACACATCAAGAAAATACAGTCTTATCACTTGAGAGCATACATCAGGTTAAAGGGTTAATTTAACCAATTTCAGGTACATTATTTAGGTTTGAGATTATGAGAAGTGACCTACATATTTTGATTCAAAGTCCACAGCATAATAGCAAAGAACTGATTCGGAACATTTTAACTATTTCCTAGGGGAAAAACACAGCTCAGTCAAAAAATCCAAAGAAACACTTCGAGTAAAAGAACTGATTTAGCCAAAAAGTTGATGGTTTTAGGTGTTTTTTGTGTTGTTTTTTTTAAAAAAAATTTTATTTTGGTAGAGAGAAGGGGGAATACATCTAAACAGCCCCAAATGAGTCACAGCCATTTTATTCCCTTTTTCCCCCATTTTTTCTGTGCTTGTAAGAAATATATTAAGAAGCATAAAACAAAGTATCTTGTTCTAAGAGATCTGAAATTAAATACTTCTCTTTCAAAAATTTATATCTCTCCAGCTGAATTCAGGATTAATTCTGAACAGGGGAAAAGCAACATTCAAAATCCTTCGCAGAATAAGATTTCTCAGTTACAACAGTGTTTTCTGGCAAAGTCAATTGCTGAAAGCTGGTAGGAAAATCTGGAGTCCTTAAAATTGTAACCTACTCACACACTAAGGAATGGCATAATTACTGACATAGCAAAATGGTGAGGGGACTTAGTAGGAAGACATGCTTTTCACCTGGAAGGACTTCAGAAGAAACCAACTGGTTGCTAGAATCATTGAGCTTTGTTTGGTTTCATTACAGATCCAAGAACTAGAGCATTTGGCAAAGATTCAGGTAAATGCTCAGGTTTTTCAGAAGTGCCCTCAGTCCAAGTCATTTTGAGGGCTCATTGCGATGGCAAACCTGAGTTACAGTCTGTTTTGCTGAAGTAACAGAGCTATCATTGTGTCTTAGGGGAAAATGAGCAACCCTTTAGGTTAAATGTGTAATAAAATACAACTAGTTCTTGTGGTTTCTTTTATTTTTTTCTTTTTTTTTTTTTTTGCCTACATATTTCCTCTTGCAGCAGAGAAGTGCATGGTAAGAAGTTTACAGAGTAGCTACAGAATTTATTCCTTGCTTGAATAAAAGAGAAAAAGGGGAGTGCAGAAGTAATGTGAGAACCTCACCTTCCCTAATAACAGTTTCTTGATGCTACGGGAACAGAAGGGTTACATTTTAAGAAACAGAGGCCTGACACAACTAATGTGTTTGGAAGCTCTTCTACATCTTCCATGCATTAATGTAAAAGCCCAGGCACAACTTCTTTAGGATCTTGCTTTAGGTATTACCTCTATCATGTACAGTAAAACAGCACTGTTCAATGTATTATAGAAGGCTGAAAAGCAATGCATGTTTGCCTTTCCCTGTAAGCCGTATATGAGCAATTTACAAGGCAAGGTAAATGCCTTTAAAGTCACTGCTATTAAGTATAAAAAAGGTAAAAAAAAACCCCCAACCTCCTGATACTCCAAAAGTCTGAGTCCATTTGAATGAAATCAGAGGGATTTGCTGATTGAGATCGAAGTACTGAAAGGCTGAGTTGAATTACGAGGAAATGTGGAAAGAATCAAACATCCAAGTCCAAAATCCATTACAGCCAATAACTGTATTTACCTCAGCAAAGAATTTTCCTCCTAAACTTGATTTTTGCCTTCTTCACCAAAACCAGTTCCCTTTTAAGTATAATTCAAAAGCTATGATAAAATATGACAGACAGATTGTTGTCAATTATATTCATTTGCATAGCATTAGCCCCAGCTGAGGAGTGAAGATCTTTATATTAACAGCTGTAAGAATTCAAAGAAAGATCCTGAGTAAGGCAAAGCTTTTAAAAAAGTAAGGAAAGAAAAGATCAAATCATTCTCTTTTCCACGTTACAGATAAAACCTAGAAACAGCACCCTACAGGAAGGCAACTATCATAGTCATAAACTAATGAACTTACAAGCACTAGAGGATCAAAGTCTTATGACTGTGATTCATGATCTGTTCTGAAATTAAGCCACAGATGGATTTAGCCATTTAAGTGATATAGCTATGTGGAACCACGCTACCTCCCTTACTTAGTCTTAAGGCTGAAGATGTTAACCTCTCCAGATGCCATAGCAAAATCCAATGGGAATAGTGAATCATAATTCTCAATTGAGTTTATTAACATAAACTCAATCTGGTTACAATTTCTACTACGTGCTATGAACAAATGCACCCTAAAAATGTACAGGGTCTCTGTTCAGTTGCTGCAAAAGTTCTCATCAGTTACCAACCGGCTGTTGTCCACTGCTTATAAATAAACAGACACTTACTTTGCCAAAACTCAGTGACTTCAATTTCTTTTTGCTAAAAAGAGATGATGACAATGACAGAACTAATTTTAGCCTAGCTCAGGACACAGCATTACTGTCCATGATCTAATAAGATTACTAGTTTTGGTTTTTTTAAAGATACTATTTAAAGAACAGTACCTAATCACAGAGGAAACGGCAGTATTCAGCCACTACCTGGATCATCTAACTGTTCTTTCAAACATTATCCCATCTAAGTGCAAACAAACTCAAAAGTCTTTGCAGATGTACTCTTGAGCACCCTAATAACTCACTTAATCTACCCTGAAATGTTTCTGGCTTAGGTTTGTCATATGATGCTGTGATAATCTTTATATTTCTACATGCTAAATGTACTGTGTTATAAGTGATGAGAAGTTTGAGTGGCTTTCAGGTCCTCTAAGTTCCTACCTCTCTGGACTTGCATCCCTTGAAGCTTGCTATAAGTCCCACCTTGCCTCAGTCACATGGCTCTACTTTCTGGAAGCAGCTGCACTCAGCTAATACTCATTATTATGGGATACACAGTGACATTCAATATCACCGAGAAGACCCACTCTCTTCTAAAGTAGAAAACATTGTGACAGCTTTATTCTTATTCAGGAACTATTAATGCTTACTTGGCAAAGTGTCCTGCAGAGTTTTAGAAAAGATTATTGTTCAGTTGGTATTTTCAACATACGATATGTTTGTACTGAAGATTTTTAGTCCTGAGAGAATTCTGGTGCCTTTGAAGGCTTGTTATGGGAAGACTTAAATGATTTTGATGGAGTGGAACTGAGGGACATTTCAGTAGGTGCTTATTGCTTCTAGAAAATAGAAAAAAGTATTTCCTGACCTGAACAAATGCCCAGCGCAGTAACTCCAGACTCATCAGTTCATAAAAAAATATCCTAATTCTAATGTGTGTTTTAAGGACCATCATTGCCTACTTAAGCAGATTCAACAACTCTGGTGGATCGTTGTGATACAATGTAGTGGTGTCATCACTGCCATGATGGGAAGTTGTTCCTTTTTAGGTAGTATAGTAACAAGGACACTTCAGAAAGGCATTTCATGGTTTTGTCTTACTATACATGGAGATGAATACAGCAGTTCAAAATTCCTTTTCCAGTGCTAGGTCTGATATGCAAAGTCTTGGCCGGATATTCCTATTTTCAAGAAAAAAGAGCAGAGGAACCGGGCATAAGTTGTAGTGACAGAAAGGACTACTACCATAAATTCACTTGATCATTCCAAGGGAAGCCCATTATTTCTGATTGATCTGACTTTTCAAAAGGACCTTTTGTCCTTATTTGAGGCCCTGAAGTAATGAAAAACTTATCATACTTATGAATAAGTTGTCCTAGCAACCATTTGCACTTTATTGCTACATTAAGTCTATCTTCAAATTCCAACCACTAAATTATCTTAAAATTTATCGCTTTCTATCATATGTCCTCTTTCCATACTGGCATTTTTAGACATTGTTAAACTCATGTCTTAATTTCCTTCCAAATAACCCAAAGACCTTGGGCTTTTTAATCTCTCATTTATAAGATGGGTTTTCCATATCTAAAAATCACTGCTATTGCAGAAGCTGCCCGAACTTACTGGGCTTTTTAAAGAACTTGTCTCCACATTGCCACTGTTCTTCTCATAAATGTCATATGCAGAGAAAAGAGCATCTATTTGCTTCAAATTAAAATAATTTTTCTCAATAACATTTAGTGATGTTCTGATGAGCTCCAGAAGGTTATGAACTCCAGAAGTTTTTTTCAGAACGCGGGGGCGGATGGGGGGCGGCTGAAGAAGTGGCAAAAACAATCAGAGATTACACAAAACGAAGAAGCTGTTGTGATGGTCAGAAAATATCTGCAAGATAGCATGTGTGGGCTACTCGGCAGTGGGGAACTAGTTCCCATAGTAGGAGCACAGGGGACAACTGGGCAGTGGAGAAGTCTCATGTCTCATACCAGTTTAGATGGGGCAAAGGAAACTGAAGACGTTGGTATGGGGGCAGAAAATAGTTGTAGCCTTGGTCAGAAGTTATTTCTGGGAACCTAAGACCCCACAATTATAAAGCAGAAGCAGAAGAACCTGAGCCTATAAAATTTTTTTCTTCCAGAACAATCTACCCATCCGTTACTGTAGAACTGATAGGAAAAAGGTTGGCCTTCCAAGGAATTGCTTTTTTGGCAGCTAGAGATATACAAAGGACTACAGGAATAATATATAAGAAATACACCAACCCACAAATGGTAAACAGTTCTAATGGCCAAATGTGCAGAGCAGTGACTAGAAAGACAGGAGAAGATGAACACACAAACATCTATACATCAGTGGACTTCTCACATGGCATAGGTACCTGTGCGTGTTTGGAGAGAGCATAAACACTTGACAGGTACAGGATTAAAGAGACCCACAAGAAAATATATTAAATGGGAAACATTCACTCAGCTTCTAAAGATCTAGTGCTGACTGCAGGAAGGAATATTGAAGTGTGGTATAAGCATGATCTGAAATGAAATGTTTGAGACGACTTTATGAAGAAATAGCATTACCAGGGACTTGATGACAGCAAAGCACTGAATCCCCCTTTGGCAACAAAACCAGGTCCTGAAGTCTCTTCATTTTGATCACCACTGAGACCCTTATTCTGTTGCCCAGGTGTTCGTCACTCGCAGTCCAAGCAAGCCTTTTACAGCCTTTTTGCCCCAACTGTGGTGCTTTAGGACCGAGGTGCGTCAGGCAATTAAAAAGAAAAGGTCATTTTGTTAATAAATAACCAGGGAATCCTTTCAAGCAAATTTCCTGTCTGGTTCTGCAATTTGTTCAGCATTTGTCAAAAGGAGAACACATCTTTTTCCATACATCATTTAATCTGCTGTAGCTGTGCTGAATCAGCAAAACTTGGCTGCAGCAGACTTTTCTTCCACAGACAAGCCTTCATTTACTTCACATACACAGGGAAAATGAACCATTTGGCTTCCATGTTTTTGCACCTTGTAGGTAGAAATCGTCAGGGAGCTGACTTAATAAATAAATAAATGTGCATAAATGCACTTCTCTGGTCAGGCACAAACATGCATAGAGAAGTAAGGAAAAAGGGGAACTTCTGAGGCTGGCGCATCCCTTTCTCACTGGCTCAAGTTCAGCACCTTCAGATTCTGGCTGTGATAGTTCAAGTGTGTCTAAACAGCTCCAAAATCCTTGCATACCTTAAGGACAATCAGACCCTTCTGCCACATGTAGCTAATGGGCATGTTTTTGATCTGTGAGTAGAGGCATCCCTCTCCTTTCACCACTGTTATTTCATTGATTCACCTCAGTGCCATGATACAGGGGCCTTCAGGGACTATTCAGGAATCATTCTGATTTCTTCAAATACACTGTTCGACAAAACAGAACCGCAGTTCTCAGTGACCGCCGCTTCTCTCCCTTTTATTGACATACTGAGAATGAAGAAAAAGGAGTCAAATACTTAAGATACTAAACCCTAGTTCACAGTGCCATGTACCCTTTCTTAAATGAGACTCACATCATAGAAAATGAACAGCATCCCAAAGGAAACCAAAAACCATCAATACAGAATAAATAGGAATCTTCTCTACAATTTTTGGTTTGATGCTTTCTAGTTTAACTGAACAACATAATCCACATATTAATTTAACAGAATCACATTTTATAGATTTGCATCAAATGAAAGTCAGCTGTGCTTCCTTTTTTCCTGTGTTGTTTTGGTGTGGCCCTGGACCTACCATCCTCCCACCCCTAGAAAGAGAAAAGGGTAGAAGCACAAAATACATCTACTTTACTCAAAAAAAGAAAAGGAGGGGGGTGTTTTGGGGAAGAAAGGAGAAATAAGAATAAAAAATAGAAAGATACATTTACAGATTCTTTGTGACCAAAGCCCTCCATGCCAGGAACATCTCTCTTCTTACTTCCAGTCTTTTGTGGTCTTGACCAGACTCACTTTTGAAGTTTTGAAAGTGAGGGTAACACCTTCAACTAATACTACATCCAAGCAACAATGCATGACACCTGATGGGAATTTTATGAAGACTGAAGGTCCAAAAACCTATTTGTAATACACAGTCATGTGTAGGGGAATAGACAGGGATCGGCGACCGGAAGATTACGGGATGTGACGGAAAGATAGACTCCTCCCCATAGGAGTGGCAGGAACAGGAACCGCAAGAGCTATATAAGCGTGTGACGCAGCCAAATAGACGGACATTTTGCATCCATCATATTGATGTCTGTGCATCACTGTCCCCAGGGTGGGTAGAGCCCTGTGTCCCGGAGGTATGCGGCCCAAGATAAGTTCTCCCGTAGAAGTGTACAGCTACAGTCATGTTTTATCAGAGATTCCCCTCAAACACTCACCTACTTCAATTGCTACCTCTGGTCCATCTGAGCATTTCTCCTTGCCTGCTGCTGGTGGTGGCAGAGGGCTTTTTAGTTTCCTTTCATCACTCAGTTAATTTCCTTTTGGATTTCAAAAACAGGTCTTGACTTATTATTCTCTCAGTTTGTCTATGGTAACTTCTAGCCTGCAAGTGCTATAAGACCTCAGGGCTAACACGATGGAAAAGATTACTTGTTACCAGATGCAAGGCCTTACATCCAGAAGTAACATGCAGTTAAAACAAATGAATGAAAGAATAGGTGAATCTTATATGCTATGAAAATGTCTCTGGGTGTAGGATGTTGCCCACTGTATACAGTAGCAGCTACATTTTTCTCTTGATTACAAAACCATGAGAATATTAATTACAGACAGAGAAAAGGTAACAAACATTACTCCAAGGTGGTAGAAAAGAGTTGCCAAAAAGGAGACTTAGGAGATTTCTGGACAAGGGAACTCTCTGCTTTTGTCTGTGTCTAATATGTCCAGGAAACAAGAACTTATCTACAGTCTTTGACTAAAAAACCCATAAACAAGACCAACAAGATTGCATCAACAAGATTCCTGACCTGCGTCTCTGCAGACTTGTCATTCAAGCAGCAGAATGGCAAACATTTAGAAACATTTAGAAACTCACAAAAACCAACGGATCAAAACCCTAGCAGTTGTCAGGGGCGAACTGCAACCGCACCAGGGCAGTCACGTGCAGAAGGGACAGGTCCCTCGCTGCTGCTCACCAACCTGCCAGCAGTGAAACGGCCACTGACTGCTTCATACCTACGTTGGACAGTGAAACCTTGCTCTGACAATATCCGTGAGTATCAAGTAGCGTAATTGTACCTTGCAATGAGTAGAAATGCTAGCAGGGGCTTCATGTAACAAAATTTTATAGAGAATGTGTATGATCATAACACATTTCTCTATTCTTGGTTTTTACCTCACAAGTTTGGGATGCTGGACAAAATGCCTTCTTTTACTAATCTGTCATGTGCATAAAAGGTTTTTTTCTTCAGAATTTCAATTTTTTAAAATATATTTCAATTTTATTTTAATGGTGCCTGTTTGAAGCTGAGGAAAATACTCTATGTCCAAATGGAAAGTACTAAAAGGAACAACAAATTATTCTTAAGCGGATAGCTTTGACAGATAGATTTCTGTGAACACAAAAGTCCACATCAGTTTATTGTGTACCCTGCCAATTCAGTTTTGCTGATAAAACATTTATATTTCCTGAATCTACAGATGCATTCTCTTTCACCCCAGCATGTATCCTGTTTTTTACATGCCAGTTTATCAAAAATAATGTGTAGGCTTGCCCTGCTGCAAAGGAGACAAGATGTGGCTACAAAAAGCAAAGCAGCTGAATGTGAAAAAAAGGAGAGGTAGAGAAGGTGAAAAGGTTCAAATGCTTAGAAAATAAGAGAACAGGAACAGGGAAACATTTCCAAGGCACAGAAAAGATTGGCCTGCTTCTTATACTGGGTGAGGCCAACGATTCTTGAGAAAGTAAGACCAACCAACAGTTTGCACACTTGCTCAGGCCAGATAGGTGGACGCTCAACAGCAGTGTCGTTGTCAGGCGTCCAGGATCAATATCATTAGCCACCATCACCAGAAGTGACTGTTCTCCTGCTTCTCTGGCTTGTTTCATGTTAAAACAATTAGAACAGAGCAACATCTCTCAATCTTCTGCATTCTGAGAATTTCAGAATCTCTTCTTTTCCCCACCCAAAACCCTGCCTGCCCTTTAGTGGGTAGAAGGAGAACAGCAAACTGGTCTTGGCTGCCTCCTCCCACCTGTCAGAGCTGACACTGCTCCATCATCCTGAGGTTAAAAAACAAGGAAAAGAAATGGGGGATGTTTTACTACTCTCCATTCAAGTGCTTATCTCTTGCTGTGCAGCAAATAAATGAACTCATGCAGAAATTTGTTGTTGCAGCAGACAGAGTATGAGAAAAAGAGGGACATAAAAGCTTTGAAAGTCAATAAAGAAATAAGCAGAGCTGGAATCAGCTGAAGGTCTGAGCACCAACCAACTGTTCTCCAAGACGATGACCACAGTCTTCTGTGCAAATAGTGCTTGCAGATTAGGGACACATACTTTTATGAAAATGCTTTGAAATTCTCTTTTTAAATATGAGCCCAAACCAAAATTCTGAGTTTCATCACCTCAGAGTATAATGCAATACCTCACCCAGCATCACTATATGAGAGCACTATATGAGCTCTACCTGAACCCACCACAAAATAATCCCTCACAGAAGCAAGCTGGCAAGAGAAACCTGATAACATCTATTCAAGTGATCTGTGTCCATTGCAAGGAGCAAGTCAGGAGGTTAAAAGCCATATAAAAATGTCAGCCCCCTGTGTTTTGAGAGAACACGGGATACTTTAAAGAGCAAATAAGTGGTAATTTATAGATCTTTTGTTTTTCCAGGGAGTGAATATCAGTTCATGCTGTAGTTTGTCAGCAGATAAGTGCTTGATTGGAAATAATTCTTTTAAAAGATGAAGGATTTCACTGCAGACAAGCGAGAGCGATGTTGGAGTTGTTTTGCAGCACTGGTGGCTCTGGGGGGAGGGCATTTCGCCATACAAAATACAGCCTGGCAAAATAATTCTGGGCAAAGGAAAGCATCCCACAAGCCTCTGCTAAATAGTACTTGGGAATTGCTGACCTGTCTCAGGACAGTTTCCTGTCTGAGCTCAATGCATATCCTACCAAATTTAGAGAATAAAGTTACAAGGAAAACAAGAAAAATAAATAGAAAGGGAGAAACATCAGCAGTGAACAGTGAGGCCAATGTAGAATACTTCTTGGTATATTAAGTGTGTTAAAGGCTGAAGTAAATCTCATTGGCCTTCATTGACTTCAATGAGGTTTTCATCAGCCCTTTATTGCAACCATGGTTTAAAATGACAAGGAAATAATAAAAGCAGCAACATTATGCAATTGTGTTTAGAGATAGGTTATGACTTGTAGATATTTACAAAAAGCCATACAAGATATTTAATTGAATTAAGAAGCTGAATAAGCTTGGACTGTATCTATAAATTATAAATATTCTGCCAGAGAAGTTGACAGTGATGATGTGACCCTGGCAACAAGAAAATCAAGGCCATATTAGACACTATTCACAGGCAGTCTCAGATTGAGGTATAAATCAGTATAGATTCACTGACATCTAGAAAGTAAGGCTAATTAAGACCAGCTGAGGAGTTGTCCCACAGTGACAAATATTCATACTGGTCACTCATGGTCTCATGCTTCTCCCAACAACATCAGCAGCAAAATTACATGTTTATAGGGGGCATTATTAAACCCAGAGTCCTAAAAGTCTTCCTGAGGGATAGAGCAAGGAACATGTACACCTGGCTTTTTTTCTGACCTTTTTTTATGCCTTTTTTAGTGGTCTTTTACACAAATGTCAAGTAGCAAAAATTATTCCTGACAGATGATTCAACAACACCTGAAAGCCAGTATCTTGGTTCATATAACTGGACTGAAGGTAACTAAATTACACTGGTAGACATGAGACAGAAGGATCTGCTGTAATGTTTAGTGTCAAAACTGCTTGAAGAAAAGGCATGTTGATTTCCCAAAATAACAGAATAAGGAAGAGAAAGAACAAAATTAATAAATCATAGTATAAACACTACGTCATCTTACAACCATGCAGGACTTGTAAGATCATTACCTCTAATTGGTTAATTTGAGAAAGACAACTTAAGTGTACAGGCTGACAACACAGATTTGTTTTGCTTTGATTCTGATGGTTTTAATTTTACTAAAGTACTTGTACACAAATACAAGACAAACGACACACTCTAATTCCTTACTATTGTAGGCATCAGTCCTATCATATCACTGCATTCACATATTTTATAAACCACGTGTCTAATAATGATGTTTCTTAGACCCACTGTTTCTGCGAGGAGGCTGACCCACATATCACTCCTAGGATGACTGCAGTTCTCAACTGTCAGTTTATTCCTGATCTATTTATGATCAGTTGTGCCAGTAACCCTCTACCTTAAATTACTTCTGTCGTGTTTACTGCCAGAGAATACTCATTCCTTCTCAGACTTCATTTTGCCAGAGCACACATTAAGCACCTTCAGCCTTTTTGTACACAATAAGCTCTTCATTTGCCCGATTCATCCTCTCAGCCCTCTTTTCATCTGTTGTGACACATTGGTTCCCAGTCAAATGATGTTCAATGAATGCACCTGGATTTTTCTTCCAGCTGGTATCTCCACTTTGTGCCACCTGAGCTAGTAACAAAAACTCTGCTCATAAATCCCTCCGTGCATGACCCTGTACTTTGCTCTATTAAGTTTCATCTCATTTCTATTACTTCAGTCCTCAAGGTCATCCACTTCTTCTGGTATGGTATTTCAGTCTTCCTCTATATTGACAAGGTCTCCAACTTTGTGAGATCAACAAATTTATTTAAAATGTTTCTACATTTCGTGCCAAGTTTATTAATAGAATTATTAAGCAAGACCGATGCTTGAGGAATTCAATAGTAATCGCCCTTCAGTCCAACAGTTTCCTTTACAGATCGATCCACTGTTACTTCTTTTCTAGCCATGACTGATTTCTCTCTCCTCCAGTTTTAATAATTATCCTTGTTATTGTCTCAAACACTTCAGATCTAATTCTAATTTAGTAAAGAACATGTATCTAAAGTTTATCAGAGGAAAAAATGGCTTAATTGCTGATCATCTATCTTTGGTAAATCTCTACTGTCTTCACTCAATAGCTTTTATTCTCCAAAACCTGTTCTGCTAAGTCTTTCATGCAAAAGCTGTCCTTTTTTGTTTTGTTTGAAGGATTCACTTCTACATCTGCTGTAGTGTACATGGAGCCCTCATTTTGCAATTGCTTGGCAGACGGCACTTTCTTTTATTTCTTTCCTTCAATTTATTTATATATTTTAGTGCTTTGCCAGTTCAGTAAGGTACAGAATTTTATTTTATTTTTTTTCTTTTACAAGTCAAAAATCCCAAAGCAGACCCTACAAACAAATTATTATGCAGAGACAGGCAAATACACTTGCCTTGCTGGAACAGACTCCTTTCCTGCCAAACACAACCCTGCATCAGCTCTGGCTTCCTACATTGCCTCTTCCAGCTTTTTTGCTAGCTTAGAAGAAACAGGAAGAGTTTGGAGTTGGAAAAGCAGAGACACACATTTTACCCTCCGCAGTATGACAGACTTGGATACATAAAAATTACACAAAGCCTCGTTCAGTACTGGATGTAAGCTGGAACAGGCCCGGATTTCCCCAGACTTCCAGATAACCGACAGAGTCAGAGATGCAGAAGAGCAAAAACTGAGGTATTGTCATTCACTTCAGGAAATTCAGGTGCAAACCTGTAAAGGGGACAACTGCATACCTGAGCTTCTATTGTTCCCTGTGAACATGTATAATTCTACCTGCCTGCAAAGCCACTATTCACTTTCCCAATGGATTTATACATAATGCAGCTTAATAGGGCAACAGGTTTTCTCACTGATTCATTCAAATCTGGCCAATTATTCCCATGAAGGTGAAAATAAATATGTTGGAGCTTTAATAAAGTCAAGCAAAATAATGCATGTGTTTCTGAACTAGGGTATATTCTGTGTGTGCTAACAGTGCTCAGTTTCATTGCTGTTAAGGGTATTTCAACATTGTGTTTACTATAGCAATCCCTGAAGATGCTCTGTCAGTGAAAGTTAGCGTTGTGCTTAGAATAATAATTGCTTAATAACACCTAAGCCATGCAGGAGACTAACATCTTAGGTAAGAGCTAAATACAAATTACACAAGCCAAACGGGTGAAAAGAAGCCAGTTAGTTCAGGATCCCATCCAGCCAACAGGACATTGCACTGTCAACTAACAAAGTGCAAGCTGAAATACATACATCTTCACAATTACGACAATCCTTTCTTGATATAAACTATACAACTATTACTGAGGGCTCCTTGCTTTATGACTGAACACTTCCACAAAACATCCTTTGCGCTAGTTGTTCTCCAGGCTTACAATATCAGCATTTTTCTAAAAAAATCCTTACTCTCCCTACTACCCATCACAGCTACATAACAGGAATGTTGCATAGGTCAACCAAAGACATTATAATGCGATGTTTAGATGCTATGATGTCTACACCGTGGGTGGTCATCTTAACATGCTTGTATTATTGATAAAGTCTTTGCTGGTTCTTCCAGTCACAGTGCCACAATGCTGCTGAAAATAAATAGAGAGCTAAACTAAGTATTCAGAGTTTGACAGGAAATATGAGATGGCAGAAACAGCTGTGATACATCCCACAGTCCACACATTTTGCAAGCTTGACTCCAAAGAGTAATTCACAGTCACGCAAATACTCTTATTGACTCTAAGAATGATAACTCCGTTGCACAAGTGACTGATGAACTAAGAAATTCTGCAGCCTCTCATGATCCTGGATCATTCATAGTAGAAATGGTTCATTCATCTACACCACTTTTCAGGTTTAGGACCAAAGATTATCAATAAATGTTGCATTTTAAACAGGGTATATAATTTCTCCCCAAACCTACTCTCAGTGATACAGCATTTCTGATTTTAATGTTAATTTTAAATGAGTTTTAACTGCCTTGTGGTCTTAATGGTTGGATAACTGCTGGGCAGTCTGGGGCAATTAAGACTCCATCATCCAAAAAACCCACATAGACTTGAAACTGATTTGTGGGGCCCTACAGGACCATGCATTGGACTAAAAAATCACTGGGTTATTATGTGCAGAAATAGCCTCAGAGCCTGATTTGCTGTTTGCCCATACGGCTCTGAAATTACTTTGCTAATGAGACCGTTCTGAGAGTAAGCCCATCTGCACTCTCAAACTTTATCCTGGAGGACACTCACAAGCAGCCTGACCTAACGTTAGTACTCCACACATGTTCTGGCCACGTCCATCCAGCCCTTTTTTCCCGAGGTCAATGTCACACAAACAACTTCAGAAAACATTCTTGGTGTGTCCTTATATCTCCTGTCACAAGAAAGACTGAGGCAGGAGACAGGCCAGTTTTGGCTATTTTTTCAGAAGTTTTCCAACAAGCCTCAATTTAAACCCAAGAAATTTAGAATATAGCTAAGACAATACAATATCTGCAACTGAAACATAAGACAGCTAGTAGAGCAGAGTCCTGAAAAGAATTTGTCTTCTCCATCTGTCTGCGTTGCTGGTCTTGTACAAGGAGCACCAGCTTTGACAGGGGAGGGTGCCTAGGAGCTCTGTGTTTCTACAATATGAAGCAGAAGACAAACCTGACACACAACTGGTTTATGTAATTCCAGTGGTAACTGCACAGCAAGTCTAATTACTGCAAAGTTATACTAATTAATCTAATGATTTTACAATACATCTGATAATGACAAGAATGATTGTAAGAGTTGTAGTAATGTGGCAGATCAATGTTGCACTGCACGGTAAAGAAAGAAAATGTACAGATTTTGTGATGAAGCAGGAAGGAACAAGATGCTGTCATCTGACATCACTGTCAGATTGCCACTGGCAGCAAGACTTACTGGCCAAGAGTATTGGCAATATTCCCCCTCATCATCCTAGTCACACTTGATCTGGTGAGATGGGAATCAGATTAGGAAACCAATGTGTCTGAAAATTGTTAGGGGAAAAAAATAATCTGGATGAGGCTGAGGAATCATCAACAACAAGCAGGAAAAGGAAGAAAATGCTTCAGCTGCAACTACCCTGCAACGTATGTTCCTATGGCTGCATCCTCAAAGAGATCCAGTGCAGGGAAAAGACAGGAACTCATCTGAATGTCTCAGCATGATTGGGCCAGAGCTGCCAGGGAAATTAAAAAACCTGTAATGAAATAATTTGCACATTTTTTTCTTATTCACAGTAAAGGAGCACATCAAAGTTTGTAAACTGAAGAAAAGGAAAAGACCAGTATGAAATTCACAAGGAAGGCACGTATTTATCTCACAGAGATCTGCAAAGTCAAATGTAGTTTCTAAAACATTAATGAATTTGCCCTTTCTTCATCACTTCTCTTACACTTGCTTTTACCTCCTGTTCTCGTATTTCAGATGCAACTTTGAGATTCCTTTCAGCACAACAGAGATGAAAGAGTCAAGTTGTGCCCCAGACAGCAAAGCAGGAAAAACATGTTCTGTTCAAGGGCATTAAAATGGATATTGGTGGGTGTCACCTTTCTTGTTTTTATAGTCATTATCATGCATTTGTACTGTGAGATCCTCTAAAGTAACTGCCCAAAATCAACGCCCATTTTATAAGCATCTTAAAGTAGGAAATAAACCATAACCCTTGAGGTATAACACCTCACAAATCTAAACAGATAGAAAATACAGGTGAAAGGAAAGTATAGGATCTTACCAAACTTCAGAACTAGATGCCAGAACTAGAAACAGAAATCCAGTTTCTGAAGTGCCACTGTAATAGGTTACTCACTACTGGGAAAACCACAAGCAGTTCACCCAAGCACTGAGCCTTGCTTGTGGTAACAGTTTAAATATATAAAAGCTGATGTTTAAAGGGTAGTATTTGTCATGGTAGATAGGTTTCTCACCTACCATCTCAGACACTAGAATATAACAATATTGAAAGTGCATGAAAAGTTGTGAGAAAGCAATAACGAGAAAATATAGATTACAGGGTATCCAACATTTCCAGCCCTCTCCCCTCCTGTGAACTGAAAATATTTCTGGTAGGAAAGTTTAATTCGTGTCCATTCACTTTGTATTTTCATCCTTTAGCTATCCCTTAGTCCTCTTTTAATTTCAACTTTTCCCCCCTCCCATGCACTTCAGAGCATGGTTTAGGAGACATGGTGGTGTTGGGCTGATGGTTGGACTTGATGATCCTAGAGGTGTTTTCCAACCTTAATGATTCTATGATTATTTTTTATGCTAATATAATTTACCATCCCCATGATTATTCTGCAGTAGCTCACAGGTTTTTTTACCATTTCCATTTTAGTATGTTTCTTCTTAGTAATTCTGAAACTTTTTTTTAAACTTTTAACAGGTCTTTTCCACTCCAAGCATACAAATTTCAGATTGATATCATGTTGCGCTTGCATAAGGCAAGTCATAACTGCTGTTACCCATGCAGCTATTAGTAAGTTTAAGTCAGTGATGAGACTTAGGCCTTTGGAAAAAGCTGAACTCAAAACCAGCCTATACGGGATAAGAGGAGCATCTACGTTTGTCATGTATTACTGTCAAAAAAACTAAACAAATAGTTCCCACAGTAACATGGCCTGTGGTAATATAACTTTTCTTCTTATCCATCAAGGACAAATATTTATGGGAGCATTTTTTCAGTTCCATAGGAAGTAACAAGTGTTCTTTAAAACATTTACTTGCAGTCCTGAGAGCTTTAATCAATAATGATCTGAGCTCCTGTAATTCCGTGTTATTTCTGATGCAAAACCAGACAATGGTGCCTTTGATATAAAGCATCATGTTTTTTCCCTTTGTCTGTATTCTGCCCTTTGATTTTTACATACAGGTTATCTTCCCCATCTCACCCAGTTTCAGTAGTGTCAGCTGTGACTTATGTCTTTGAGGACTTAGCATTCTCCAGCCTGTCTACTGATAAACC
This sequence comes from Phalacrocorax carbo, assembly GCF_963921805.1. NCBI lineage: Eukaryota > Metazoa > Chordata > Aves > Suliformes > Phalacrocoracidae > Phalacrocorax > Phalacrocorax carbo. Next base: position 12,608,372 of record NC_087524.1, read on the forward strand.
CACAAATAATATATATTTAAGTTCTCCACATGTCTCTGCGTGCTTAGATTTATCAAATATGTATACCTGGATGCCAGATTATACACTAAATTGTTCTTATCAGAATTTGACCATCTTATGTTTCCTCCTCAAAGTATATTTCTTGCTAGTTGCAGGTCTACTGGAGCAGGAAGAAAGCACCAAGGGTGCAGAAGCAAAAGGATTACTAAAGATACCCATCTTGGATTCAAAGATCAATGCCGTAGGCACTTGAAAACCAACTTTTAGTTCCCACTTCTCCTGACCTGTGTCTGATTTTGTGTGTGCTACCTTAGGGCATAGCTTAAATTGTAATAATTTGTCAAGTATAGCTAGTTTTGAAAGGGAGCAATTTAGCAAAAATACTGGGTATAAACGTGGAAATTTGGTATGGGTGTTGCTTTTCATCACACCTTTTTGTTAGGCTGAAGATTTCAATAGGCATTTGATTTTTAGTTATATATTTGTCTTTAAAATTATAAATAACTTGTAGAAATATGCAACTGCTGCCACCTGCCCTATGAAACTAAGCTATAATTTAGCACATTCAGAGCCAGATAACCTTGTGTTAATGATCTGACTAGATCTTTGGTGGGACTGCTGAATCCAGCAGAGGTGAATACTTGTGTTCTTTTAAGATGATAATTCAGTAAAGAGAATGTTTGTTGGGACAAGCAGCATGAGTGTACTTAGCCAGGGAGCTGAATAGATGCATTTTCTTGTGGGGCACAGAGCAGACATTCAGAGGAGCTGGAGAACCTTCTTTCTATGGGTTTAACTGGCTCCTAAAGAGGAGATAAACATCCCGAAAAGCCTTTTCTGAACCAGAGCATATGTCCAGTGCTAACTTCAGGAGGTAGTAAGTGATCTCCAGCAAGGACAAATACAACCTGGCTCCTTATTCATACTCTGTGACCTGGACTTGGAGTGAAGTATTTCTCACTATCAGAAAACCTATAGAGTCTATTTTTGAAGTTAGATCGACAGTGAAAACTGGCTTAGTACTTGAGTATCATATACCTACATTCCCCAGAACTCCTCATGTGAGTCCTGCAAGGGAAAATTTACTCCTGTGTCCTTGGGAGAGACACACCCAAGCCTCGTGCAGCTTACACAAAAGCCCACTCCGTCACTAAACAGGGCTTCAAAAATGCCCACCAGAAGAAGAAAAAACCCACATGCTATCTGTCTTTAAATGCAGAGATATATGAGTGTTGCCAGCTTCTATCTTCACTACATTTCACTGTGCCTTTGTTATGCAGAGAAATACTAAGTCCCTCCATTGCAGGAGACCAATGAGAGAAGAGGTTACTGTGTGCATAACCTTTGATAACAGAATACACATAGTCCTTTATCCAGGATGAAAAAATAAAAGCTGTTTTCCTCTGACAGCTGTGTTTCAAACGGGTCTTAGTTTTAGCATTCCTAATCATCAGGTCCTCCTGTTGTGGGGAAACACAGGATGAGCTGGGAGGCAGACTACAAGAAGTCTAGGAAAGGACAAGGACAGTATACGCTAACGTGCTCTGGGATGGAAACGCGCTTGCTCATACATTGTCTGGGATCTAGTCTCCACCTCAGAGGTGGTTACATTTCTGTAACAGTGAAAAGGTCTATACTGTGCTTTATTCATGGAGAATATAGACTTAGCAACTTTCATCCTAAAATATTAATGGTTTGTGAGAGAACTGCAAAAAGAGTGTTGGATTTATTCTTTTCCCTCTTTGCTCAATCTTTATCTTTGTTTCACCCCCAGAAAGGAGCTAGACAGAGAGCTATTTTTTACCAAAGCAACTTCCTAAGGAGCAGAGAAGTTCTAAAGAATCCCACTGTTTCAAAAAGGAACTTACAAACCAGCATCTATTTATTTGAGAAAAAAAAAATCCACGGAAAACTGTTCCTGTTTGACTAAAAGTTGTAAAGTCTTCCTATCATCTAGGTATAATAAGGAACAGAGAAGCCTTCAAATCTACTTTAAAAGTATTTCTATTTAATTTATCCCTCCCAGAAGAAGGAGGAGGAAAACATGTATAGAATAAAAAGAAAATTTTAAGTTTTTTAACTAAGTATCAGATAACCAATTGTTAGGCAGTAAATTATTACATCTGACATGTATTCATGAAGTGGAATAGAGTAGCCTTATCAGAAGATCCCTAACACACACATGCCAGCAATAACTAGTCTGTAAGTGCTAGCCCTCTTCTTCATATTAATTTTATCTGCTTAGCCTTATTCTCATTGCCTTCCTCGTCTCCTGCCATGTTTCAGTTTGAGCTGTATCTCTTGTTTTATCAAGGAGTAGAAAGGACTTGTCTGAAGTAGTCTGTCAGACACCCACATTCCAAAACTACTGATCAATAGGAAAAATAAGCATCAAAATTAAGGCAGATGGAATTAGAGGCAGATCAAGAGGGCACTAGATCTATGTAGATCAGAAGCAGAATCCCTCAGCTCACAGGTAGTTTTGCAGCTTGGGGTTTTCATTTACTGAGGTATCTTTCACCATTCAGAAGTTACTTCAGAGCCTGACTCCTCTGCAGAGCAAAGACTTCAGACCACTTCATGTGTTTCAAGGGCTTTTCAGTCTTCCACTGTCACCAATAAACATCAAAACTTGACTTTAAAAGGTCTTGTAACAGTCATGAAAGGAAATGTAAATAGCAAACTCAAGCACACAGGCACAGTTTGTCTGCAAACACACTTCTACAAGTTTAAAGAAAACAGAAGATTTTGCTGCTCCCTCGTTACACTCAGAGGTGTGGTTGGTGTCCAAAATACTGCCCTAGAGCAGGGGAAGAAAAACATACTTGCCTAAAATCATGAGTCTCCGGACTCATCAGCAAACTAGAAATGCCAATAAGGAGGACCTCAGTTTCCGTATTAGACCCAAGACCAGATTTTGTCAAATAAGTGACAAATTATTCAAATATACACGCAGATACAAGGACAACCACAAAGCTGATCTGCATGCAGCTAGAGTAAGATGAGCCTCGGTATTCCTTTTCCCCACATTATCATATTTCCTTTGTTCATCTGGTTTAGAAAGAAGGTGTTTTGGATGAAGGTTATCCAAATTCAGTGCCTAGAACATTGTTCCCAGAATAGAAGCCTGTTTCTCTCCAAACATCTCTAAGACCTGAACGTATGTTTAATAAAGCATAGTTCAGAGGGGAGAATGCAATAGCTGCTTGGAACTATATATAATTCAAGTCTGATATTTTGAAGCTTCTGCTTGATAATCACATTGGTGACTTTGAAAATGCCAGTCCAAATAATTCCTTACATTTAAGGAGAACAACATGTTTCGTGTAAAGACACAAACACCATGGATGATTTTATTTCAGCTGCTTTCCAAAAAGAAATACTTTTCAATTGGTCTCTTCCAAGAACTTCAAAGTACTTAATGCAAATTCTGCGCCTGCCAAAGGGCAGCACTCAAAGCCTCAAGGAGCCCATCAGCAGCAGGGCTTCAGGAAACTTTGTCAATGCTGAGGTCAGAAATAAAGTGCTCTAGAGATGGGAAACCAATCATTTATTCAACCTATGGGTCTTGTTGCAGTTTACAGTACTAGAAGAGGGACTGGAAGAAGGCTGGGACTGCTACTTATTCCAAGCACTGGACTTTTATTGGATATTTAAAACTAACAGTGAAAAGCATAAACATTGATGGAACAGACCACCAGGTGAAAAAAGTATAATTTCTCCGTGATGTACTCAGCCATAATTGTATATACATCTATATGCAGTGTGCCTAAACCAGTAATCCTGTACTGAGGTGAACTCAAAGTACAGAGTGACTACTAAAGTAAAAACTATACTATTTACTTCACAGCAAATTATTCACACCAGAGGGAAATAAAAAAAAAATCATGTCATGCAATCTCATTTTTGTAGTGGAATAGCATTTCTAAAAGTACCAAAAAGCTGGGGGTAGTACAGAAGAGGATCAGGAAATAAACTTCATAAACTCAAAATTAATACAGGAAAAAAAATATATTTTAAAACATAATTTTAACTCAGTCCTTGTGATTTATTGAGCAGCAAATCATTATTTTCTAACACTTGCAATGATACAAAACAACCTAGAGTTCTTCAGTATTTTCTCTGTTTCATGTAAACTATCGGTAGTTCAAAAGCCCATCAAGTATCTAGTTCTCTCCCAAAATCTGCTACACTCCTGACCTTTCTAACCTCTTGTGCCAAACTTTCTTACAGCTGTATCTACATCATATAAACACATGACTTATTTATACAATCAGAGAAGCTCTAAAGGGGAATACAGTAAGAACAAGTGAAGTTCAGATTCTCTCTTTTTGGGGACCTTTCAACATTACATCACAGTAGGTAACACTCAGAGAGGAAAATTCTGAATTTCAAATTCTGAAGAACTGGCAGTTGACTAAGGTAATCCCAAATGCTTTAAGTCACAAAGCTACAGAAACATTGTTTTGAAGTAACCTCTGGAGTCCAGACAATCCTGAAAATCTCCATGAATAGATATAACACAACTCCTCTTGATAAACTGTCCAACTACTGCAGGAAATCACCAGGATATGAACCTGGAATATTTCGAAGTTTCTCATCACCTCACAGAAACTTATTTTCAGAATCCAATGTCCCAATTTTGTAAGTGATTTATATCCTCTGAAGGTGATGCAAGGTAAAATCTGATTTTGACATCATTAACCACAAATCCCCTTTTGTTTCCCCAAATAAGCGTCCACACTTCCATGAATAAAACATTCCATAACAACTCTGTTCATAACAAAAAGTGTTCACAAACCGTCTACAGACTCATACTCCCATGACTCACCTGACCAATAATGGCAACCGACATCCGTGTTTGAGAAGTGTCTATTCTATTTGTAGATTTTTTTTTTAAGGAAAGAGGATCAAAATTAAACAAACTACACAGCCATTCAAACTAGAAGTGGGTTAGTAATTTTCACATATATATGAAAATTATTTACCCACTTATAGTCTGTAACACCACCGCTATCTTTTTAAAATGAACACAGGTCTCTCATCTTCATTAACCAAACTGTTTTCAATTAATATGAGTCTCTACAGCCATAAGCTATCATATCTACACCAGACTAGAGCCTGCACTGAAACTGCATTGCCAGTAATATATTGTTTCCTAATGAAAGGATGCCAATGGAATTCTGTTAGCTGACACCTCACCCTCACATGCTTATAGTTGTAGCTCTTAAAGCTGTTACAGCCCAGTCTAGGAGCAAGGAACAAGTTACAGTAGAGATATCAGGCAAGATCACGGACAAAAGTGGATGTTAGAGTACAAAACATACACCCCATTCTTAGGAAAAGACAAGACCTCTAGGATGTAAAATTAGAGTTGCACATGTACTTAATCATTTGGAAGAACATGTAATTATGCAAAAACAACCAACAGAGGAACAGAAATATAGCAGAGACCTGAGGAACTCTTAGTTTTATGTTTTCAAATAGGAAATGCATACTGTTATGGAACAGCAAATACACTGGCCAAAATTGTCACCACGTAATTCCGCCTTTTTGCCAATGTAAACATCAGTAAGACCGGAACAGTAGCTATGGGAATTGCACACCCTCAATTTTCTCCTTTCTGCTGGATGGCTGTGTAACACACTGTTCCCAGCTACTAAATTATTTAGAACATCATCTACAAACACCTGGAAATGCATTTCTTGCTTCAGTTCAATCACTTGTACTTTAGCTTCTCTTTTTAAATTACTGTCAGAAGAAATTATGAAAACTGTAATTCTAAACAACTCCTTCAGATCATTTAAAATGGCTTCAGAAATGTGTTACCTCAAAGATATTTTTTTAAATAATTATTTCTCTCTAATCTAAACATTACAGGATGTAACAAAAACCTGTGAAACTTGAAGTGTGTTTAGAGGCTGTGCTTCCTAAATAGTTAATGACATTTTGTTATGGTTAATGGAGAAAAACTCAGGGAAATCATAATGGCCAAGATATTTGTAACATGCCTTTGTGAACTAGAATATATACTGACAGAGAAAATCACAGTAACACTACTCTATTTAAAGGAGAAATTGTCTCTAGCACACAGCAATCCCTAAGGGAGAAAAAAAAAAAAAAGAGATGCCAGAGGACCTTCAGTGAAACATCAGCGCTGGGCTGAGTCCTTTGTATCCAGTTCCATAAGTCTTTCCTCTCTGAGCTTAAAAGACTAAACCACACACAACTCAATAAACATCCAAGAGACAGGATGACCATGGGATAGGCTAGAGAGACACATATCCCAGCTCTCATGCTGTGTGTTCTGGAGTAAAAACCCATTTTAGATAGGCGATACACTCCAGAAGTGAGGAGTCCTGAGGCAACTGATGGTTGCTCACCTTGATGAGCATGACACTAAGTTGCTGGCAGAGGTCTTCCCCCCTCTGTCTGTTAGTGCTTCCTGCCTGGGGCCACATCCCCACAGCTCTGCCAGCTAAAGGAGCCACATGAGAGTCCCTGAATTCACTTTGGACACACTCAGCTGAGTTTCTGAATGGCCCAAAGGCTTGTGCTAGCCAGATGATTCTCCTGAAGTGAGATAGGGAGCACTTTGCCTGGCTCTCTCCACCGGCAGCATGGCGGGAATGGCAAGCCACCAACCACCAGCTGCTGGGCAAGAGGCAGAGGCGCTTGTCTTTCAGGCAGTGCAGCCAAAATCAGTAAAGGATGTCCACCCACAGCATGCAATTTCTCTGAACCATGCGTCAGCCACATTTGACAACAGCTGCATGTTTTCCAAAGTGTCTTTAATCAGCAAGCCTCTGCACTATTAGTTGCTCTGGGCCATCACCTCAATTTTGGTCACAGATCAGCTACTGCGTTGGGTGTTGGAAAGACAGGAAATCTCATTCTGCTCACTGAAAAGTACAGAGAGTGAGCATTTACAAAGGGTGGCAGCAAATGAAAAGTTTGTATATTGGTTAGCTACACAACACTTATCTGTACACACCTCCTGTCACCATCAACTACCAAAACACAGCATCTCGGCCATGGCCATCTGTACATACAGACAGTGAGGAGAGGGAACAAAGCCAGGAGTGCATCCATGCTAAGAGAGACAGAAATGCTGCCAAGATGCCTTGTCCCATTCTTCAGTCACGTTGGCATACACAGAGCTTTAGTACCGTAGTTTCTTATTTGACATCCTTCAAGTTCCTTTCCGAGATTGCTGACGAGTGGCCCTGTGACAAGCACTGAATTTCAGCCCAGATCTCACTGAGAAGACAAAAAGACAACTTCGGCCTGAACAGTCAAAGAGTGGCCCGGTTTGTCAAAACTGCCAGCCTAATGTAACATTTCAAAATCTACATAATCTGACCTACGTATGGAAACAGCCTAGATTCCGAGTTATCCATCACCTATACACCGTAACAAAGTTAGAGATAGGGAGGTGAATGGTTGAATACTTGGAAGCTTGGATATCTACTTACAAGCCCAAATTTAAAGCAAGTATTTTTGAAAAGCTTGACTTATATTGATATACACACAGTGCTCTGAATCCTTTTGACTTTCAACAAATAGCTTACAGCTGCAATATCGCCTTCAAAGGTGTTCTGTTCTTACCCTGGTGTAGTAACACAGATTTTAGGCAGAAGGGGATGGCATTGCACATCCAGACTCACAACAGAAGTTTATACTGTGGCAGAGAAGTGCAACCAATTCTCATCATTATACAGACTACAGCAGTTTTTGGACCAAATCAACAGCTCACCATCCAACCACCTCTTGCTTTTCCCTTATTCCCATGTCATACATTCCCAATGCTTTACCTTGATCCAGCTCTGGCACAGGTCTGATCACACAGTGCATCAATCCCAATGCTTTACCTTGATCCAGCTCTGGCACAGGTCTGATCACACAGTGCATCAATTCCATTTACTATAACAGCAGAAAATTACCTTGGCAAAACCAAAACCTTTATTTGGGCTAGAGAGGCAAACTGGTTCTCCATGCAAATAGCTAAGTGCCAGAGCTGAGGAAGGAGGGGGAGGGACCTTGCCCTTTGCTGTCAGCAAGCTGTGACCAGCTCAGCAGTCTCCTGGATCCACATCCCAAGCCTCACTACAGGCACTGTAAGACCAAATGGCCCACCTTGCCTCTGAAGATATCAGTGCTGACAAGGAAGACAGGAGACGGATTAGAAAAATAATATTTACAGGAAAGTAAATTGCCTGTTACCAAACAAGTGTTCAATGATAGAGCTGTTTACTGTGAATCCTCACACAACACTGTCTGAACAGAACTATTACTCTTACCCTTAAATTTATTTCAATTTTGCTTGAGAATATTGGTTTTTGCTGTCCTCAGCCATTTTTTTCAGTTTAAAAAAAAGGTTTTTAACTGTGGGGTTTTCTGTTTTGTTTTTGTTTTGTTTTGTTTGCGGTTTTTGGGGTGTGGGGTTTGGGGTTTTTTTTTGTTTTGTTGTTTTTGGGAGTTGTGGGGTTTTTTTAAAACCTCTTGATCAGCTGGAGTAGGGTCCAAATATGTTAGCTACATGATAAATCACACATCCCGACCTGCCAAAGGCTAAATACGAGAAGGCACATACAATGAAAACTCAAAGTGAAACACCAAAAAATAAAAGTCATGGAGAAACATGAGGGCATTTCCTTTGGGCTGGAAACCCTACCACCTTATTTTTAAGTTCACGGTGGACATAGTTTTCAGCAAACGGAGTGAGGGAGATTGGATCTGTGGAAGTCTGTACCACAGAAATGAACATAATATTATTCAAAATGGACAAAATTTGAAAAGCATGCCAGAAACCTCCACATCAAGTTGATCTCAATGAGTATTTGCAAATATTTGTCCTGTGAAAAAGCTCCAGAGAATTCATTGGAGACGTTTTTCAATAGCTAAACTTTTGAAACTATTCAATAGTTATTTTCTAACTATGAGAGAATGAATTAAGCATATTCCTGGCCCATCTAAGAGAAGAATGTTATAAAGCTCAAACTTTATAAATCTGTAGCACCGGTGAAAAGAATTATTTTGCCCTTGGGCTACTAATGAATGGCTGGGTTTACCAGCCCTCAAAAGAGTATTAGACATTTATACAGCTAATGAGAGCATTCATGGTTATGTAAGAAGGGATAAATGAAATTAAGGCTATAAGCCTTCATCCTGCAGGGGTAAAGAAAAAAAATTCTTTGGTGGCAAATTATTCCATGATTACCTGAGGTAAAATCTTGACCTTATTAAAGTTACTTAGAATTCTTCCAAAATAGCTATGATTTTAGCCCAACCTTTCTTAAATATACAGCTTCCCCTGATTTCATTAGGGTATTCATCATCTACAGAGCTGCTTATTCTTTTTCACAACACCTAGAAAGAACCAGTATAGTTACAGATGAGCAGCTAGTTCGACTTCTGGTGTAAACTAAAATGACAGCTGCTGTATTCCTTTTATGTCCATTTTAGAGAATTGAAGTGAAATATTAGAACTGATTAGGAACTGACAGGCTGCTAGCTTGACTATTAAAGTCCTTGGTATGAGGCAAGAGCACAGTACAGTATGTTCCCTAACATACTGCATCATCCTGCTCCTGGGGAGCAGCACTAGGTAGGTGTTGATTTATTCATGGAAAAACTCTGTTCCAGTTCCACCCTGAATTTCTTTGCATTACCATCAGAGCAGGATCCCCGAAAGTCCCCAGTGTTGCCTGATGTGTGTCGTTAGCCCTGACTGACATCTTGCAAGTATGGCTCTCTCGACTTCGCTCTGTCAGCTGTTCCCCAGGGAGCAGACAAGTACCAAACCTGCTACCTCCTCCTCCTGTTTTGCTTTGGGTTTCTACCTTCTTGTCTCTCTTACAGACATACACACATTCCCTGTTGTTTCTCCCCTAGTGATTCCGCCTCCAGCCAGTTGCTTTACTTCCTCTACCAACATAGCAGACACAGAGTAAAACGACAGGGCTTACACAGGGTGGATATCTCATAAAAGCTGTTTCAGCTGGCAGTTCTGCAGGGTAGACCCATACAGGTCATTGGTAGCCATAATGCACGGCCAGATGCTGAAGTTTCCCTGCTTGTCTTGGTACTGTGTCCAGTTGTTTATAATACGACATCTCCAGCAGCCTACATAATTCATCATTATTATTCACTGCATTGTGACAGGATTTGGGATTACTCTTTTGATGTTTGTCAGCATAAGACGGGATTATCTTACTCCTCTCATGCCATGAAGCATGACTCTAAAGGGTATTCAAACAGCAGGAAGCATTGCTCTCCCAGTGCTGCTGGTGACAGCATCATCTCCATTTAGCCTTGCACCCTTTGATGACTGGTGCATGGGGTATTCTCCCTAATAAAGCACTTACTACAATAACTGAATATTAGATAACTGAAATGATGTACTAAAATAAAACCACTTTTTTCCTCATGTGCTTTAAACCCTCAGTTCCTTCTCTAGGGGTAGAAAAATCCAGTTGACAGGTAACACATTTAACACAGAGCAAAAGCTGAGACAGGAAATTGTTTATGCATCTGCTGCTGGAGTCCTACACAAGAGAAAGAAAAGTTGGGAAACTTGTGAGCATAGTAAAATACTTATAAACCCTGCGGAACAGGAGTCCTGAGACCGGTTGCTCTTTTACTGCCTGCCATCTTCCCAAAGTCTCGCACAAATTGTTAAGGGGCAATTCTCAAAACCTATTAAAAAATAGGTGCTCATTACCCTTGATTTTCAAAGGAATTACAGTGTAAAATTCCCTCCAGCTCTTTTGAAAAATCTAGGCTCAGTGTTAGTGAGCATTTTTTTCCTGATTTCTAAAATCAAGCTTTTTACCTAGCTCCCTGAAGACCTTCCATATCTGTGGATGAGTGTTTTACAGCACTGCTTTTAGTATCCAAACATGACCAATAACAAAGAAAAAAACCCTACAACAAACAAGTTACTTCAAAGCATTCAGCAGAAACCTGAATGAAACCATTCATTTGCTTTCAGGATGTTCAGCTTGTGACTCAGATCTTTTAACAAACAAGCTGCCCTTTGTATCTCCTCGTGCCTTTGTCATACATACATTGAAGCTGTCCTATATGTATGTTGCTAAATATTCCTCAGACATACACGATAAGAGATTAGTATATATATTGATTGTTACTGGCTTTAGAGATGCATCAAAACACAGATAGCTCCTCTCTTTGGGCTAAGTAAGGTTAGGGTGAAGTAATCTGGTGGCCAGTCAGAGAGGTGTCGTCACAGTTGGCTAGACAGATCCAACAGCACTACCACGTCAGCCTTACGGCCAAAATAGAAATAATTCCTTGGGTGGGTGTCCTGGTTTCAGCTGGGGTAGAGTTAAATTTCTTCGTAGTAGCTAGTATGGGACTGTGTTTTGGATTTGTGGCGGAAACAGCAGTGATAACATGGAGATATTTTAGTTGTTGCCAAGTAGCACTTACAGTGGTCAAGGGCTTTTTCAGCTCCCCGTGCTCTGCCGGGTGCACAAGAAACTGGGAGGGGACACAGTGGGACAGCTGACCCCAACTGACCCATGGGATATTCCATAGCATATGACATCATGCTCAGTATATAACACTGGGGGAAGAAGGAGAGTGGGCGTTTGCAGTGATGGTGTTTGTCTTCCCAAGTAACCGTTATGCATGATGGAGCCCTGCTTTCCTGGAGACAGCTGAACATCTGTCTGCCCGTGGGAAGTAATGAGTGAATTCCTTGCTTTGCTCTGCTTCTGCACACAACTTTTGCTTTACCTATTAAACTGTCTTTATCTCAAACCATGAGCTGCCTCACTTTTACTCTTCCGATTCTCTCCCCCGTCCCACCAGGGGGGAGAGAGTGAGTGAGCGGCTGCGTGGTGCGTGGTTGCTGACTGGGGCTAAACCACAACAATGGGGAAGATAACTGCTCTGAACTAACTCATAAATCAGTTCACGCTCATTTCCAGCAGTATGAAGCAGTGTCTGTCCTTTCAACTCTATTGTACAGCAAGTAGGAAATCAAATAATGGGCACAACAAACTTTTTCCTAAAGTCAGGCAGCATCAGCACTGTAGGGAGCAAACCTTGTTTGTGAAATTGTTCTAGGCAGGGACATTTAAAGACCTATATCATTATTCCCTGTACCTTATGATGGACAAGGTTACATAGTTAAACCAGCATTCAGTTTCGAATCTATTTTCCATCATCAAGAGACATGGTAGACCTTTGCCCACACGTGCCAGGGAACTGGGCTCTCAAAGTTCTTCTACAATGTCATGCAGATTTTACAGAAATTAATATCAAACATAATAAAATAATCTTGCTGTAAGAGCTGGGTGGCAGGCTCCCAGGACTGACTGGTGAATCACAGCTCTGTTCCTCCTCCTTCGTTGGCCCTAATTTCTTTTCAGGTGTCCCAGCCATTTAAAAGGTCCTCCCTTGGATGGAATTAAATCCAGACTTCTTTTTCACACAGGGAACATTTTGGTCCTTCACCTTGTTTTGTACACAGTACACAAATTTCTAAAGACATGGCAGTGACCTACCACTGGCCTGTGCCTCCACTTCGAACTGGGTTTGACAAAAGGAAGGAAAAGACTAACAACCCTGCATACATTTTTCTGACAAGACAATATAGTATCTTCTTTGACCAGTCCTGACGCGCCTGCACTTTTATCTCCTCTTACTTCATCTTCCTGTGTCATCTGGGACAAGAAAAGAAAGCAAAGAGGCAATAATGAAAGAGACTGATGTTCTCCTGCCTTTTTTATTTTTTTAATATCAAGAGGAGCAATACTGATTCCTACTGGTAGGTAGAAAACTGTGCATGACTTGGATTAACCCCTGTAAACTTCAGCTGTTCAAACATTAACTACACAGAGTCAAATACGAAGCCAGTCCATCTTACTTTCCCTCTGGTTGTTTGTTTGGACTTGAAAGGTCCGGTGAAAACAGAATCAGTGGCTGGGTAGGATCTTTATTTTGGCTGATTAAAGCATTGATGAAGTTTAATTAAGAGCAGCCAGAATTCACCCTCTTTCTTTTCCACTTGGTTCTGCTTCAGAGTACTTCTGTCCTCTCTTCTTCCCCTTTTCTTACCAATTATCCCATGTAAAACACACCCCTTTCTTGAACGCTTGCAACTGATATGGAGGGATTTCCCATTGTCTCCCCTCATTCTGTGCCATCGTGGAGTACCAGCCCCACCTGGGGATGGCAGAATAGCGTGCTGTGTCTCCACAAGTTGCATATCTCAGAACCACCTCACTGATTGGTTTGTGCCTGAGTGAACCAACTCTATACAAGTAGAACAGCACCTGCAGAGGCTACTTGCCTAGAAAAACTCTTTAGGTTATATTACTTGCTGGATGTTTTCAGCTGTCTGCTGTTGCTTTGTGCTGGACACAAGACAGGAGTTATCACAGGTAAGCAAGGACCACAATGTTGCAACTCAAACAGTGGAAAATCCTCTTCATTTGCTGTTGTATTTGTTTTGCAGATAAACGGTCCAATATTATGTTGAACTAGAATGCCTGGTATCACAGCTATCTCTTTTTTCATCATATCTATTATCTTTTTCTGAAAAAGATAATATTTAGTTCCTGTGTGGAGATCTATAACCAGTTTGCTCTTGAGTGAGGCGAATCAGAGATGGAAAATAAAACTAGTATTGAAAATTAGAAATATACTAGTCCAATGGCTTATTATTTGACTATTATATTTTACTTGTTTATATATTAAGATTATTGAAAAGGTGTAGGAAATACTTGGTTACTTAAGATACTGTCATCTAAAGACGAAACACATGATTCCAGAAGAATTCCTTTGCTGACAAATAATAAATGAAAAGCATTTGATGACACCCAAGACAAGAGAAAGTAAGGCTGAAATTGTTTATCCTCAAAGACTTCCAAAAGAACCCAATTGACTACTGGTCAAAGAAAACAAGTCATTTTGTTGAGCAGGAAAGGTTGCTTTGATTTGCTAAATTCTCTGGCTGAACAATAAGTCAGATATTAACCAGTTCAGCAATTAACTAATTTTTAATCAATTAAAATCTTGAGAAAATTCGTTGTTCAGTGATGTGTTCTGTAACTTGCAGGCTGTTTAGATAGCGCAAATAGGGTTATTGATGTAGCATGAATAAGTATTTTTAGTTCTTAGGTCTAAAGGAATACAAGATTGGGTCCTATGAAAGTCCTGTTGTCTATCTTCTTTTGAAGTTACCTTATATATTCTTGGTTATATTTGCTTTCAGATTTTGCTTTCCAGTGGGCATTTTAAGACACCTAGGTTTCCATGGGGGGGTGAACCCTGTGTCTGAACAGACTATCTTTGGAATCATGATGATTAATGAGAGATCCCAAACAAACTAACAGTCCCGTATTAACAACAACCTTTTGCTTTAGCTTTGCAGTACCATAATCTAAATTTATTGCTCTGTTTACATCACATCTTTGAGGAATTTTAGTTACAAGCTAGGCATAAGTGATCAACGTAAACATGGCTTCCTTTGGGTCTAGTGGGGGGGATTTCCAGCTAAGGCGGGACCCTTCCATTCCTCCTGAAGTGGAATGTATTTTCTTGCTGTTTGTAAAGTGATCATCTTCTGCAGATGGCCGCATCCTGAACCTGCAAAGCACACATTTGAACTTGCAGTTTCTGATCTGAGTGCAAGACTGAATGTCTTCAGTCGTTATAAGCATAATCTTTACATTAAACACACTGGCAGAAACACATATCTGAATTGAAATGCCTGTATTTACAATTTCCTCAATATTTGAATTTCTGCCACTTCTATCCCCAAGGATTTTATAATATTTAAAATATGGTTTGAAACGGGATCTTCATTAGCATAGATACCACATACAGCATCTCCTCAACAGCTGCTTACAAATTAGATTAAGCAGCAACTTCCTCTGACCTTCAGTTAATTACTTTATACCACTACGGAATTTCAAGAACTCCAGGGGGTATCTTTTAGAAAATACCTGCTGAATATTTGAGGAGCAGCAAATGACACAAGGTCATATATTTAATAGGATGGTATTAGCATCCTGTTCTGAGGACCCAAAAGCAATCCTCCACCCAGCACCACCGGTCACAGGGCAGCAGCAAATGACTCACAGGGAAGGGGAATAATTTTTCATTTTTCAGAGAAGTTCCATGACAAACTTTAACAGATCATTAAGGATTTAATTCATAGGAACCCTAACTTAAATCCTGTTGACTTTCTCTCTGGATCAAATGAGCAGAGACAGTTCAGTCAGGTGCGAACTTTTCTAAGCACAGTAATTTTAGAAATAATTTTGTTTATATATGCATATATGTGTGTGCATATATACACATATATACGTACACCTTGCCTAGACTCCTGCTTCTAAACATGGTTTGTCTTGCTTGATCCGTCCTGCATGGAAGCTGTCAAACAGAGTGGCACTCACCTGAGTAGCAGTTTCCTCAAGTCCTAGTAAATGGGCAACCACTTTAGAGTACACACAGGTGTTACAGCCTCATACATCCTTGAGGGAGCTCATTCAACTAATTGAAAACATTATGGTAATATTAGCAGTGATAACAATAATTGGAGTACATTAGTTTACTCCCTTGACCTTTATTTGACTACCCATATACTTGTAATTTGCCTTTTAAAAACTATATTTATTATTTGCTCTTATTCATTCCCTATAGTGTGTGAATATGAAAAAAAGAAAATAAGAAAACACCAAAAATACAGAACAGTTACACAATATCCCATTTAGCCCAAGAAACTCCCAAAGAATTAGCTATGTTCTGGAAGTGTGATTAGAGGGGGTGAACCCATACGCTTGGTAAACCAACACAAGTCTCTAAAGACATGAAGCATCCCTACTTCACTGGGGTATGTATGTGTTCCCTCCAAGGTGGATTTATGGGGAAGGGGGACTGGGCAGGAAAATGGACAAGAAACATTCAGGGGAAAAAACACACCTCTGTCATATACACACACACTGCAGAGAAGAACTTTCCCATCCAATTTTCTGTCAAAAAAAGCATAGAAATTACAACATTAAGTAGAATCCGTAAGGACAAATTGTTCTTTGCAAGACGTGGGGCTGAAGGTGATATCTCTTCGAGTATCTTAGCTCACACGGGTATTTTTGTCAGAGACAGACATGTGCAAACAGATCCACTTCCCATCCACTCAAGCACTTTCTCCTGTTATTTGTTACCTGACCTACTGTTCTATCAACAGTCTGTCATGCTGCGAAGCCTTAACATGTCATCCCCACCAAGACTGGAACACCTAGTTCATTGCAGTGAGGCAAGAGAGAACTGTACCCAAAGCTTTGCGACAAACAATTAGAATAATTATTTTGACAATGACTAGAGGACTCAGGGGGAAGGGGAGAAAAAAGAGTTGATAAGTTCCCAGGAGAATTCTTCCCATTTTTTGCTGAGCAAAGCTACCTCAGGGACAGCTTCTTACAACAGCTTCATTTCACCTTGTTTAAATCTGCTTTGCCTTGCCTGAACATGTTAAAAAACAGCATCAAAAGATAGAAAATGGTACAAAAATTTACAGTGCTCAGAAACCTATTGAGAATCCAGAAGTTGCATCCAGGTTTTAAGAACAGCACCAAAGACACTGCTGTTTTCATGACTGTGGTCCAGCTGAGCAAGCAAGAGACCTCTCCAGACCTTCATAGGCTGTGGACCAGCCCTCTAGGACACAGACACTACGTGCTGATTGAATCCACCAACCCTGATGCTTTGTTTTGCTTTGACAGGCAAATACAAAATAATCTTTTAATCCTCCAGCCTTACCTCTGAGACACCATATAACAAAGTAAATTTAATCACACACATTAAGCACAAAATGACAGAAGATTAATGAACAGAAAGATAATAAATGAGGGGAAGTATTTTAGCAGAAAACCACTGATGCTGAGACTGTCAAAACTGAATAATAGATTTGATTGCTTAACATCTACTAAAGCATATCCTGTGGTAGTTTCAAAAGCCTCAAATCACTTTCAAGCTCTGATTCAAAGTGCAGTGAAATCAATAGGAAGATGTCTAGTACCTAAGGAAGTTAACAGATCAGAGCATGCAGAACATAGAAAAATTTGATTTTGCCCAAGGCCGTGTACTTTTTTTACTTCACTTTTGCTCACTAGTGATGATATACATTTTGGTACACAAGGAACTAAAACTTTAATGCATAGCTTTACAGCTTATTATTGAAATTTTCTACAGTGATTACTGCAGTTTCAGACTTAATTATTTAGAAGCCTTAGTTTATTTAGTTGATTTTTCCCCCTCACTGGTTGTAGTTACTTTATATTGTTATTATTTCAGTTTGATCAGTCCAGAAAAATATTACAAGGACTATAGAAAATAGAATTTCACAGTAAAGAAACTATAACTGCTTCAAGCAAATAGAAAGAACAAGCCTCTTACAACAAGTGGCTGGATTTTAAATCATTCAAACTTTGTTAAGTATCTACATAAATTTGTTACACTGAGATTTACATATATATCTTTCTGTATAAAAGAATTGTAAGACAAATAAAACTTTTCCTAAAAAAATATGATAAAGCCAGTTTCTTTCTAAAAGGGGAATACCAATTTGG
This sequence comes from Phalacrocorax carbo, assembly GCF_963921805.1. Classification (NCBI taxonomy): domain Eukaryota; kingdom Metazoa; phylum Chordata; class Aves; order Suliformes; family Phalacrocoracidae; genus Phalacrocorax; species Phalacrocorax carbo. The sequence continues at coordinate 12,625,975 of NC_087524.1, forward strand.
AGAAAGGCTGCATTTCTCAAAGTGTGAACTTGAAAAATTGGTACATTGATAAAACACACCATGTTACAAAGACGAGTAGAAAATCAATACAGAAGAACCAGCAGACAAAATCTGAACAAATCTAAGAACTGCACTAGAAACAGGATGAAATAAAGAAAATATATACTTACACACTTATTGACTAAAAGCAAGATTTCTTCTATTAGCTGACATTTCATCACCATAAACAACAAGAAAGGATTAGTGGAAATCCATATGACTGAAGTCTGTTTTTACAATGCACAGTCAGTAGCTTTGGTACAGAAACAGTACAAGTATTTTCAGATGGCAGTGGGTGCTTATTATATAGGCCTGTGCCTCTGCCAGCCTATTAGCCCAGGATCAACAGCACACAAATTCTGCCTCCCTGCACTGGATGTGGATGTCTTTGCATGGTCTACAAAGTTTCAGAGCTTGGTGTTGCATTGTATCATTACAGCCATGATTCTTTGGTTAAACGAAAATCTTTCAGATAAACCATGTTTTGTTACCTACCGAATTTGTTCTTCTTAAGCCAGGAATGGTTAAGAACTAAAAGAAGGAAAGAAAGAAAAAAGGAGAAAAACAATCAACTAACAGATATCTTGCCCTAAAACTCAACCAAGTGAAAACCAAGCAAAAAGTAACACACAAATAAAAAGTATTTCCTACTAAACCTAATCCAAACATTATTCACATATTTAGGAATCAGAAATAAGCGTTAATCAACTTTTGTGCTTTCATCTTTTAAAAACTCAACACAACAAAATTCTCTATCTCAGCTTGAGTATACTGTATCTAGCTGTCTCAGAGTCTGTACCAAAAAGCCACTTATTAACTGACTAAAGACTCAGACATTACCATTGGCAACAAAAGTATGGCTGAAGCAGGCAATTTTCTGGAAATAGGCTAACAAAGGTGAATAACCAAAACAAAAGCTTTATTCAATATTAAGAGCAATGCTGGAAATAAGTCACACTGAATTAATTAGTTTTCCCACCTGATCTACTTTATTGCTGGAAATTCTCCTCTGACCAGCTACTATTAATGTTTCTAAATAACTTTCTTGGTCATCACTAGAGGTAATACTTTACACAGGAGAATTAGTGAGCAGGCAACAGACACAGGACAATTCTCCAGGGAACATTGGGTCTGGATTCCTGCAAGTACTAACCCAGCTGGCCAGAAGTGAATCCTGGCAGCCTGGAGGAATCACCTACTACTGTAAAGATGAAGTTCCTAGACCTAAACCTGATGATCTCTCCATGTCATGACATAATGGGAGCCACCCTTTGGGAAGGGAAGTGACAGAGACATTGCAGGGGAGCCTAAGTAAAAACAACCCCTGCATCATTCCAGATCAGTGAGCTACAACTTGCTGCTTCTCACTAAAACGGCATCTGGGAATATCTGTACTTGAAAAACTGAAGGTAGGCAGAAAAAAAAGGAAAAGAAAGTACTCTGGTCTTCTTGATTCAAGCTGACAATCAGGCCCTAGAAGCAGAGAAACACTGCTGTGTTCTCAAGTCCATCTTCCTTCCCAGTAGGGTGGTCCCTTAGCCGCACATCTCCTTCAAAGACGCTGATTTTCTCGGGATTACTGGGCACAAATGGAAGCCAGGTTGTAGGACTGGAGTTTGACATAGCATCTGCTCTGTTTTCATTCCACATGCAAAATTATTTGGTGTACTCTTAAAATGTTTCTGTATAAAATAGACCAATTATTTTAGAAAATCTTTGAAAGGTGGTGTTCTCTCCTCTGCATTAAGTGTCAGACTGAAAACAAGTCTCTTGCTGCCTCTCTGCACCATTATTCTTAACCTTGTAATTAGTCATCGTTTGCTAGCTTCCTGCAAGGCATCTGTTCCCACATCACAAACTTGAAACTCCATCCTACCTAGAAATCTCTTTACCAACATGGACGTCTTGCGAATGCAAGTAAACAAACTTTTAAGACCAGAAGGGTCAAAAAGAACCTCCCATACACTACAAACAACATACAATTAGAAGCTTTTTAGAGTGAGGGAACAAAAATTGCCAATTCTGCAGTGTGCCATGGGAAAGCTCAATAGTACTGCCAAGGAACTTGTGAGATGACCAGGTTCCCTTTAACTCCTCTCCAAGTGCCAAAAGCCTTATTTTGTGTTGGAAAAAGGTCATCCTTTATGTCAGCAAAGCTCCCATTACATTGAACTCTACAGAATGTGATCCATCTTTGTCCAACAGAAAAGTTCATGATACAAGACTCAAAGGCTCATTGCAGGTAAAGGAAGGGTGTTAGCAAAATAATGATGAGATTTCTATTCTACAGTCATAGAGCTCTTAAGGATCTATTAAAGAAAGGTGTGTATAGAGCACAAAATAATACAGACACTTGGTGAGAAGTGCTCTCCTGTCTGCCAGCACCTTCAGATCTTACCATTGTTTAGTAAACAAAGCGAGGAACAGAAGTTAGAGTAGTTCAGGCTGCATGGATTCAACTCTGTCTCTTTCTACAGCCCTTGAGCAGGACACCAGATAGTTGAGAACAACTCAGGATAATAAACCGTTTTGAATACTTAAGACTAGTGTATTTACAACAATTTCTTCACTGACTTCCTTTCCTTACCTGTCCTAGGAAAAAACCACTCCATTCTGGATAAACAAAAGCCAGGTAGCTAATCCACATCGGGAAGAATAGGATAGGAAAGGAGAAAAATCAGAGAGTGGCAAATGCAGTGACTGCCCTGGTATAAGGGTTGGATAAATTCAGCTTTGGAAGAAGGAATAATTATGGATGCACTAAATATGGTCGACGGGTGTCGGGGGACTTATGAAGCTGGAGAAAGACCAGGAGGGATTAATCAGAAAGACACTGTGCAGCCAAGTCTCACAGAAAATCCCTCAACAAGAGAAGCAGACATGCAAAATAAAATTTAAAGAGAAAGTGCTCATACAGTACTATTTTCCAGCATGATCTGATAGGAAGCCTCCAGAGAGATTTTCAGGGTGTTAACAGGTCTAAAGAGAAATACAGGTGGGATTTTCAGACAGGTGTCTAGGAACATCCCAGCAAGTGCCAGTCTGAATCTTTAGATGTCTTAAATACTTATGTGTCCTCTAGGTCTTTACAGGAAAGGTATCTGGGTGGGTGGTTGTTAATCCTAATTCCTTTCCCCAATGGGTCTAGGTTTGCAGATAACTGAAGTTCTTATTTAATTTTTAGCTAAAACCAAGATTACCAGATGTAATCCTTTAAGACTCCAAATACAACCCTAGCACAAACAGAATGGGGTTCCAAGTGATATCAGTTTGTTATAATTTGCTAATATTTCTCCCATTTTGTCAATATCAGAGGAAAATGGCCCAGCATTTTAAATACTTGACTGAAATTCAGAAGCTCAGAATTCAAGCTTTAGATCAACTGAAAAATATCTCTAAAGAGGTTTTCTAAAGCTCCAGTGCCCCCAGCAATCAATATGAGTTCAAGTTAAATAAGTTTTTCCTTTTTTTCCCACTTCAGAAAAGCTAAAAGGAATATTTTGTATTGGCTTATTTTGCTTATTTTAAACTTTTTTTTTCATATAAGGTATAATTTCAGAGAAGTGAGGAATAAAAAGTAATTTTGAAACCTAACCCCAAAAATTCAATTTCAAAACATCAAGAACTGTAATATATCAGCTTTACTGAAAGAATACATTTTTAAGCATCAGAATAAGAGTTTTAATATTTACAGAATCACCATTTATTTATACATTGTCTAAAGTTGCTCATGTAATGTGACTCAGCTTCCCAGGTACTTTTAGTCCTTATGATGCTGCCTCTTTTTTTGCCTCCTTTTTTTCTAGTGACGAAATTACTGTTCTTTGGGGAAATATCATCCAGGTCTAGCTGTGAAAAGTTGGATTATTTGTCCATGAATACCATAAAAAACAACTCAAACAATGTCTTTGCAAATACAACTCAATTTTTCCTGTATCTTTTGTGTGCATCACAAGTCCTGGTGCTGTTCATCAGCTCTAGGGCCTAAACGTCATGCCTGTTGGCTAAAGCATACATTATGCTTATTCTCCTTTTATGTATTTGTACTGTGTGCTTGATTTTTCTTGAGTCTGAAGTGACTCACAAAAATACAGATCTTTAGAGATGAGTTAGTGTGGTGTGAGAGAACAAGTTTGAGCAAAGTGTACTCTAAATGAAAAAGATTGATTAATCCATCATATAAGTAAAAAAAAAAAACAACAAACAAACACCAAACCACAAACACAAAACAGGGGTGCCTTAACAAGACACAGTTGAAAACACAAACTCACATACAGGAAGGAAGATTAGTTCTGTACCTGTTTCTCCACAATAAGAGCTCTATTTCTCTGCAGCTAGCCATGCTCTCCTAAGTGCCCATCCACCTGTTTCAACTGCCCCATCCACTCTGATTCTAAGGCAATCAGGGAAAAGGGGAGCTCCTGGATAGAGCTTAACACCTCTCCTCAATTGCCTTCCTTCCAGAAAAAGGAGATAAGGCAGGGTGGGAGTGAAAGATGGCATGACAAGTGGTTGATGGTGCAGCCACCCACCAAGCATTAAAACATTCTCTTCTCTCAGTAGGACACTGGGCCCATCAGCCTCTCACCCAGCTGGAGCCAGAGACACAGCTCTGCTTTGCCCACAGGGATAGACTTTCTGTGGGATTCCCACAGCAGCTGCCAGATCCAGGCTCAGTTGAGGGAGTAGCTCTGTTTCAGTCCCACCACTTTCTCCCCGTCATAGTTGGTCCTTTCCACAAAATAAGACGGCAATCAACAAGAGCCTAAAACCAAATGGGCTCACCTATTGAAATGGCTTACTGTACGCTTAAACTTGCTTGATGAAGGAAAAAACATAACTAAAAGCAATAAATTCCCGCTAAGAGAACTTGGACCGTTTAAGACTTTTTGAGACAGAACTTTAGCCATAAGACTTCTGGAAGCGATGAGAAACACTAGAATTCAGTGATCTGGAGCACTGGGTGGCTGCTTATTTGTAGGCTCCTGCGCCACTTCCCATATTCAGGAAATGCTGGGATTTAACTCAGATTGTCAAAGCTGACAAGTGACAATAGAAAACCTCAATTAACTAAAAAACCCAAACTTTTATCCCTATGTAGGTTCATGCCATCTCTTGTATGGTTAGCTATTGACCATTTTAGGCCTAGACACACTAGAGATGCTTGTCTCCCTCACAGAAGACAGGGCAGGGACAGACAGATTTCCAGAAACAGACTTTGCCTGCTACTTTAAGGTACTCCTTGTTTCATGTGTCTCCCTCAAAAACCTTCTAGTTCAGTTTCCCACATAGGAAAGATCAAGACAGGTAAAAGTAAAAGTTTTCCCAGAAGGAGCTTCCACACAAGAACTGTACATCCAGTAAACACAAGCCTCTTGAAGGTGAAGAGTCTCTGTCTATCAACTAAATCAAATATATCTGCCAGGTACCAGAATCACAGAATGCAGCCAAAAAGCTCCGACTTCTAGCTACTCAAGCCCTAAAAGCATGTTTCTGAGAACTGATCTGTCTTGTCCTGGTGCTCATAATTATAAAAACCTGCTGTGAAAGCTGAATGAGCAGAGCTTTTAGGAAACAATACAGCAGCATAGCTCTTCACTGATGGAAAATTTAAATGAGGCAGCATTACCCCTGCAAAAACAAATATTATAAGCAAGGAAACCTGGATGAAAGCTGAAACAAAAACTGACAGAGAGGTTATTTCAGAAATTACAGAAAGGGCAGGAGTCAGTAATGACATGAAGAGTCTATAGGGATAAGGGGATTTTTCTCTGAACCTTACTTGTTTTCTGTAATGATATTTTCCTTTAATGTACAGGAAAGCTTTCATATTGGCGATTGCTAATATCTCTGGATGAACCTTGGTGTCTAGTACCCTTCAGGCATTTTATTGCCTTTTTTATTATCATACCACATTTAAGAGAAATATGGTGTTCACTATACTATCTGTTGGGCAATGAAAAAAGCTCTCACTGGTGTAGAGCCAAAAGTTATGTCAGGGACTTGATTAAAATAGTAAACAAAGGCAATCTTTAAAAAAGGTTAATCATAAAGCAAGCCACTTTCTGGCTTCAACTAACTTGTGCGTTTTATGGAAAGGGAGGATGCCTCACAGAGCAACAAGTCATGTTTTCCTTTTGGGGTAAGTTGAAAAATAAAATTTACACTCTTTAAGCAGGAAGAGAGAAGTAGCAAAAAACCTGTTTTGGTGATATTTTTAGCTTGGTTTTGAAAAAAATATAGAAAAGAATATGAAACCTATACTATGTATCTGTACCCAACCACTACAGCCAAATCATACCTAGCTACCTCTTGTTCAGGCGAAGTATCTCATTGAAAATTACGAAAGTCAGTTCATAAGCTTGAACGCACAGCATTTCAAAATAGCATATTTTGTTTTCTTCCCGTAATCCTTTCAGGTGAATGAAGGACATCAAGTTCCAAAGAAAGAGACCCCCGCACATCCCTAGGTAGGATTAAACCAGCCCCTGCTTGATTAAGAGCAAAGAACACTGTCTCTTAGCACAGCAGAGAAACACTTATCTCTTTCTCCTGGTTTTTCACAGCTGAAGGATTCTGTATGCGCACGTACACATGTGTAGGACCACATAACACCCTGAGGCACTGAAGGAAAAAAATTAAAACCTACACTAATATCACCCTATGCTAGATAGGAAATGGGTTGTATAGTTCCACATCAAACTCTAGGTTCCCTACTACCGGTTTTTCTTTCTCCCCAGACTAAGAAAAACAAATTTCCATTGCTAGTTGAAAGAAATACAACATCTGTCTACATTCAATCTGTTGGAAATATTTTCTTCAACAAGAGAATATTTGCATAACACTGTTTTCCTTGTCAGGTTCACAACAGCTGTGGAACATATTAGACTGACTTTGTGTTGAATATTCAACAGTAATTCGCTATTCATACAAAGAGCCTCATAGGAGTCAAAATGTACATGAGCTAAGACAGATGATTTAAATTAATCCCTGTCCAGATTTTTAAAACAAAATGCACTTTGTGCAGAAGAATAAAGGCTGGTGAGTAGGTGAACTCTCAAGAAGTCTGCACTGGCTTATTATTTTTGTACATTGAATTTTTCTGGTCTAAAATAGAGGTTGTTGAGGGCTTGTAAAGGCTGATGCACTTTTCGACATGGTGTTATAAATCCTTCCCTTTTTGACCGAGCCACTGTGGACAGCTCCACAGCCCAACTTGTGGCTGCTTAAACCTCTTTCCTTCTATAGAGAAGATACTTAATCTTAAAAATTAAGGCAAAATTTACAAAGGCAGCTACAAGAGAAAAGGGCTCTGTGTACTTTTGCTGTTATTGTGCATTGTCAGACACAGCTGGAACAAGCAACTTGGCTACATGTAGACATGGCACAACAGAGAGTGTGATACAAACACTATAACTTCGTATAGGGCAAAAGATTATAACTATGATTTGGATAAACACAGCTTTTATGTTTTGGGAACAAAAGGAGCCTCTGACACAGTGAAAGCCCTGGGCCCCAAGGAGAGAGTTTGCCAGAGGGTAGAAAAGCATATCAGATTTAGACATGCTCCAGTAAAATTAGGCTAGGTGTATCCCTGCTATTATGGACAAGGCCTACAGCAAGGTCCTCAAGAAAGGAGGCACCCAGTGAGGAAGAAGAGCTGAGTGACAAGCAGGAGACTTCCCCAAAAGGTCTGGACAGGACTCAGAAGCCAAGGGTTGAGAGAGCACCTGAGGAGAGTTTTAGAGGTACCAATTATCTACTGAGAACTGAGCTCTGGGCAGTGCTCAGAAGGGATGAGGAGCAAGGAAAGGGTGAGGGATTTACACTGTTCTCTGGGGAAGAAGATAATTCCCACTATCCAGGGATCTGACTAAATAGTTTAATAACTTCAAAGACTTTTCTAAAAAGTAAGCTCTGCCCAGTCCCCTTGCTCCCCACAAGGTAAAGCAATGAGACCAACTCTTTCCACAGCTGTTTACACAGCCCTTGACCTGAAGGCTGTCTCTCCATAGCTCTGTCTGTAAGACACTGCACTGGAATGGGATCAAGCATACATATACAAGTTATCCGTTTTACCAGCCACAAAGTCTATCCAGATGGCAGTCATCTGCTATCAGTAATCCACTCCTCCCACTTCACCACAGCAAATTGTTGACAAGTCATGTCAGCAGCCTTTTAAAAAATAAAAGGCAACAAGGATATACAGATGTTGGGGGTTTGGTTTTATTTTTCTTTCCTTGTTTGCTTTTTGGTTGGGTTTTTTTCTCTTTTAAAATCACAAATCATCAAGGGAAAATTTTTAGAAGTTAAAGCCTGTAGTGTTGCTACAGCACAAAGTCATTTGGTTTCAAAAATCACACTATTTGCAAGTACTTTCATTTCTGACAAATGGCAAAAACAGCAGCTATGGCTGCTTGCCAGGCCAGCCCACTCTTTCTTACCTGCTGGAAGCTGAAGTGCTTGCAAGCTTTACTCTTGCCTTCTCATGACTTCTTCCAGCCTGGTACTGGAGTTGTTAGGGAGTTTAAAAGCTTCCCCTCCTTTCTCTCTCTCCCCACTTAACATAGGAATTTCCTCTGCTCCTACTGAGAGCTTTTCTAAGTATTTCCTTGACTCTGACTTCTAGCTCCTCTAACCCTCTCATGTCTTTTCCTTTAGGCAACTTAAAAGAAGTCCTGGGAAACCCAGTTTTGTCAAGGTTAAGTAATTCTGGAGCTGTTCATCTCAACAAGACATGAACAAGAAACAATGCTGGATGATTTTCACAGCTATATACCATCACAGTGTATTGGTTTTCTGATCTTGCACTCTGGCACAGCAGCTACAGTAGTGGCTATGAGCTTTCAGAGGTTCAGCATAAGATCCTTGAAATTATGTTGAACTCCAGGAGCAAGATCATTGGCTCAAGTAAATTAAATAAGACAATTTCTTCCCCTGTCCTAGTGAAGCCACAGAGTATAAAATCCCTTTCCTCCTTACTAGTTTAAAAGCTTTGAGGTTCACATACCATTTCAGGAGGACCCACATCATCACCAGGTCTTCAAGTGTGTAAATGCCTGCACTACACCACCTCCTCTGGGAATTTCTGATATTGAAAGACTATGAGTATCCAGTTCTTGCGTCTCCATGAATGCCATACCCAACAGTGGGAAAAATACTGTAGGTAGCAAAGGGTATCTGCAGAGCCCAGTAACAGTGTGTTGGCACACACACCTCCTAATAGGGCAGACGAGTAAGACCTCTGAGCAAATCAAAGGTCTGAATGTAAGGTTTTCACCCATGAACCCTTTGAGTTTCACTGTTTGTTTGGGATTCTCTCATAAATAAATAGCAGATCATGCTAGATGGCTTTGCCTTTAAACAGCCTGACCTGAGACTGGGTTCTTCAGAATAATGTTTTCTGTTCCCAAGGAGAAAACACAGAGACTTTCTGTAACAGCCAGAAAAAAAAAAACAACAAAAATATGTTAATGTGAGTCAATCAACTCAATGCTCAGGAGTAATAAGTGTGATTTTAATACATACAGAACCAAAATCAGAAAAACAAAGGAATTACAGCAGCAGATACATTTTTCCCCCTTTCACTTTTGCTAAAACTTAAAACATTGCATTTCTTATTGGAGTTTATTGAAAATAATAAATACTGTCTATTTTGCAGTTGAAATAATGACCCTGACCCTCCCACACTGAAAACTTTTTCTCAGTACAATAGCACTAGATAATCCAGGAGTCTCACCAAGAGCAGATACCAAGTGTGTTGACACTGCCTACCTAGCACAATGTTTCCATTTCAACCTGGAGAAAATAAGAATTAGGAGCAGGAAACCTCTCAGGAGGTTGGACTTTTTACTTCTGCTGTTGTTTTATTTTTATGTCTGTGGCAGTATTTCAGGTTGCAGGTGCAACAATTGCTAAGGAAATAAGTGCCCAGAAGTTCAACTCTCGATGTAAGCTGTCTTTGAACTCCAGAGAGTGATGGGAGCAGCGTAGAAACATCAGAGCCAGAAATACTTCCCAGAAGGCCTCATTATACCTGCTAGATGGCCCAGAAAGCAGAAGGAGTGCTGTGGTTAAGATGCAGAAGCAGGACTATGGTCAATTAATGTCTTCCAGATTGTAACAGCACACACATGTCTAAGCAGCTTTAAATATTCATCCAGACATAGAGCGCATTTGTGAAAGAGAGGAGCACTCTCTTGCCCCACCCTTCCCTAAACAGTTTGATAGCAGGCACTCCTGTTCTACTTCTTTTGGCACCTGGGTGCAAGGAGACACATCTGGGAAGCCATCCCTCCTCAGCCCAGCTTCTGCATGAGGGTTCCCTCTACTCTTCCACTATCTCTTTGCTGTATGGAAGACTTTAGGTGTTTTCTGACTTCAATATTTAATTCAGGAGTGTCTTTTAATAATTGTTCTTTTCTAGACAGAAGCCTTGAAACAGGTAGTCCAATAGTTTTTAATTCAGCATAACCTCTCTTCATACCTTTATGAATCTTTAATATTAGAGGAGGCTTCAGTTAACATGAATTGCTAGAGAATATTCAGATTTTCAGTCTTTTCCAGTAGCACAAACTTCGAGGTTTGACAAATAAGGTAAAGTTTACTTACAGAGATAAACTTAAAAACAATAGTTTTAATGCACATTTCTGGGGAAGCAGCAAGGTCTGAAGAGATCTAACTAATATTTGGGGAAAGAAGAAAAACCCCATGATGGCTGCTTAGGTCAGAGAGGTACAGAAGTTGTTCATCTCTGCCCCTACACATCTCTTATCCAGATGCTAAATTGCCTTCATTTGTGTAACCACTGAGGAGCTTGCCTCGCAGGCTCCAGTAACGCTCCCCATGCACGCAAGTATGCAAAGCACCAGGAGAAAAGGTTGCTCACAATGAGTTTCCATCAGTGCATGCTTAATTCACAAATAATAAAAATGTATTTTCTAGAAAATCCAGGCAATGTATGGGTAGCATACCAATGCAGTCTGAAAGTGGCTGATGTGTAGCAATGGTTCAAATGATGGTTCAAATGAGCATCACCAACTTCAGCTGGTTCCTGGCAGGCATGAGCCTCAGCTGACAGTAGAAAGCAGCATTACACTGTCCTACATTTCCTACTTTTAAGCCACAAGAGCCATTAAAAGTGTTCAGACCTTTTTTTTAAGCATCAATTTTGTGATCAGGCTGTGACCTTCCTATTCCTGTGAGGAATCAATCTCCCTGGCATCTCCCTATGAGATTCTCAAAAACACCCCTAAGCGTTCACTAATGGTATTTACCATGTGGAATGTGCATATTTAGTTTCCAGATTTTACCTCAGCTCACAATGCTTTACCTCTTCTAGTAACTTCTGTAAGACACATTCTACATTGGCCCATGACTTTTTACCTTGAAAGAAGTACCCTCAACAGTTATCTGCTAAAGGTGTTTTCTACAGAACGTATTTTCACCTCTTCAGGGTCAGGTTTGTGCTTAATTACTTCTAAAAGGTAATACCTCAGGGACAAAGGGTAGAAACATATCTATTTCCTGATTAAATTTTCAACTGATCAGAACCCTTCGGGTCTTAACTTCATAGCTCTTAGAGCAGTTCAGTCTTAAAAATAACCTAAATAATCAAAACATACAGTCTAAGAACACGAGAATCCACGCTTTTGCATCTTTCAAAATAAATCCTATTACTCTGTACATAAAGACAGACAGATGACAGACAGATAACATTCCTATAAGGAAGAGAGACAGAAAACCTACAAAATTTAATGTAGCATTTCAAATGCTTGGTTAGAAGGCATGGTAAGAAAACTAATTTTCAGACTAGCAGACCACAAGTGGTAAACAAATTCCCAATACAAAAACGTTGCTGTTAGAAATTGCATAAAATGAATGATGCTTATTCATGGCCACAGCAGGCTGAGAAAAAAATTAATTTAAGGTTTTTTTTCAACCCAGCCAAAGAATATCTGATTTCTAAATCAATAGCTGTCTCTAGCCAAACTGAAGTGCTTGTACAACTTCAGACAGGTAATTACTTACAGGGATTGGATGAGGAACAAGCACATCAAGGGATATTGCTACGTCAATCTCTCATATTTTGCTGTAGCCTTTTGGTTGTTTCAGAGATCAGCACCAAGAACTGACTTTGTCCCCTAGTAGGTACAACGTAAAGAACTAATACTCTAGGTATGTATCTTTGATGCCTGCTTTTTTCAAACCATTTGGTGCCACAGCTGAGAGACAAAGTTTACAAGGAAGCAGTAGCTTTAAGGAGATACTTATTTTTTGAAGGGATGAGGGGGAGGGACAAGGAGCATTTGGGTTTTTATGTTTGGTTTGTGGGTTGTTTTGGGTTGGGTTTTTTTTGTTTGTTTGTTTTTTAAAGACTGATCAGTGCAAAATGAACTAAGGTTCCTGGAAAGGGACTAACGAAGATATGAAGATACTGTCACAAGATGTGACAATTACTAAATTCCAAGAACAAATAAATTTGTAAAACCTTTCACATATGTATAGAAAAAGTAATACTGTTGCATTTCATTAAAATATATTAATGTGACACAGTAACCAAACACCATTTATCTCTCCATTGAGGACTACCCACAGTATACATTCAGCCAAACCCATGGATGAGATGATCACATTTTTTTCCATTAAAGCGTTAATAAAGTATTTGAGGGATTGATGTAACTTGTCTTAAGTTTTTATGGCTTTTATTAAAAATATTTTTAGGTAAAAACTTAATTTTCAGGATCTTAAAACATCTTAAAATCCAAAAGACTCATTTTGCTTTTATCAACATTTTTTTTCCATATTATATATATACACGTGTGTGCGCTGCTAAATCCATCAGAATTTTCTGTGGGGAAAACCTGTTTTATGCAGATCTAATTTCTAGTATTTGAGTTTTGGGGGTTTTTAAGGTTGAGAAAACTTAGAAAGATTCTGTCTCCAAAGTCCATTTTTGACAGCAACAATAAGTAAAAACACAATTTATTTTACTAGTTACCTTTCTAGAAGTCAACGTCCAGGATACTTACTGCAATGAGAATGAGGTAGTATATGAAACATCATGTAAGTACTAAGAAGTCTAAGCTTGTGTAAGATCTGCAAGTCTTCATCCCATTTCCTTTATATAGCCAGAAGCTCTTGGCAAGTCTTCCTTAACAGAAGCAAGCTCAGATATACAACCCTCCTGAGATAGCAGCACTTTTTATTAGAAGAGGATGTATTTTAATGAACTGGATACATTTAGTTGCCTCTAGTGTTTTCTCTAGTGTTCACTAGTCTCCCAGGTGATGAGTCAAAATTTGCATTTTAAACAGAAGCTGAGTACTTTATTGGAAAGGCATCATGCTCAAAAGCTCATAAGTAGATTTTTGTCTATTTAGTTTATTTAAATTTATTACCACCTTTACAGTCTCCTGTTTAAGGGATACACAATGCTCCTGTTAATTGACCTAAATTAACATCTGTATTTTTGCACTCAGTTGCAAAATTACTGTACTAGAACATAATTGTGATGATCAGCTTTGCAGGACATTTGCTCCATCTGTTTTGCACTATCTGATAGCACAGAACAGGTAGAAAGCTCCTGATCACCTGGAAACTGTGCTTGTGCAATATGGATTTTACTCTGCAAGACCTTTTCTTACAGAGGATTTCAGCAACATACGGCCTATAGGACTGTACTTACTGCTGTTAGGCTGTAATTAGGTGTACCACCCTGACAACTAAGGTGATGATCCTGACCCAGTCCATGAAGGGAGTGGAAGAGCGCAGAGGACAGTCCTACTGTAAAGCTGCACATACGGTTTGTCCCTCATGTTATCTAGCAAATCAACATTTCTCACATTTGATGTTATAGGGTTTTTTTAGTTTCTTTTTACCCAACCTAGATTATTCTGACAACTGGGATGAAAGATGCAGCTGTGCTTGCAGGCATGAGAGGGCTTCTCTGGTCCCAGGCACAACCCTCTGCCTAGCTCAGCTGGAGCTAAGAGAAGGCACCTGCCCAGAGCTAAAAGTTACTCTGATGGTTGAAAGGGCAGCCAGCCAAACCCAGAGACATGAAGACCACTTACTGTGCCTTCCTATTGAATAAATCCTTTCTACTGACAAAATGCTTCATGGGAGTTTTCCAGTAATTAATCAACATAAAACTCAAGGAAGGACTTTGGGACACAGCACAGCAAGCTCTTATGTGATATATGCCTTTGCTGTATTCTCAAGCCATTTACAGTTTTATTGCTTATTTTCTCTGCGGAGTATACAGCAGAGCTTTGCCTTAGAACTAATGCAGTAAGAAATCTGACAGTCCTGACTGAGCGTGAGAAAACTGCTGGGAGGGTAAAATAAAGGCTTGTACATGGTGCCAGGTTGTTCAAGAAAGCAGAAAGGTCTTAGTCCCATGGTCCCAATCCAGAACCACTGAGAAGAGGAAGCATCCAGGAAGCCTGGGAGTGCAGAGTACAAAACATCTGCTCATCTTAGTAACCCCTTGTGCTATTCATGATCTTTTATTCCTTACATAGACCCCTCTCCTCCCTCCCAACAATCTTCAAACCTTCTATAACTGTGTTTCTCCACATGCAGGTTTTTTCCGTCTTAAACTGTTCTCCCTCAGATATCTGTCCAGCAAGAACACCTACAAGCACAGGCTTCCTTTTCCACACCAAACCCCTTTGGACTCAAACGTGTAATTTGACACTGTTACTTAATTCCTAGTGACCCGCAGGACGGCACTGGAGCCTCGTGACCTGCTGCAAACCAATGCAAAGGGACGCTCATCAGCCTAAGAGGTTTTACAGGGAGATTTTCTTCAAGAGAAGAAAATTCTAATAAGAAAAAAAAATATGTTGCCTTCCCCCCTCCAACCAGGGAGAGTGTTCTGTTTCCGGAACAAGAGGGAACAGGAGACTATCTCCTGATACAAGCTGGGGAGAGTAAAATACTTTCTGTAGTTTCACTGGGCTGTTACATCCTTCTTCACTTCTAACAGCCACATTTTTTGTGGATTTTATATACTGTTAGAGGAGCTGCAACCTACTATATCAGAAGTGCTTATACTTCAGTATATATAAATATACATTTAAACAGTGAGGCCGGGCCTTGATAAGTGATTTGCTTAACCCTACATGTTTATGAAATGACATGTTTCAAAGTGGTCAAACAAGAGCATCCAGAAACAGTCTCATACTGAAAAGCTAGGGCAGTTCAAGTATATTGGGGGGGTGGGGGGGGGAATATGAGGTTTTCAGCTTTCAGCAATTTGGAGAGCTAAGTACTGAGGACATATCCAAAAAAGTATTTAGATAGTATATCAGTATATACGTTAAGAGGTCAAAGTGGATCACTACAGTGAAGAGCTGGTAAAAGATCCCAGCATCCCCATTACAGGCATTTGAGGGCTAAGTTCTAAATTTGGACTAGTTCTAGTCTGGTCATACAGACTAGACATCCATTGCCAGTTCAGTTACATAAGTTGCACTCCCAGAGCATATCTATTAATTTAGGTTCAAAAAGGAAGATCCATCACAGCCTTCAAGTAGTTCTGTGATGTGAAAGATATGTGGGCACAGCCCCACAATTCACTTCAGAAACATTCTCCTGACCCAAAGCAAAAGGCTAATGTAGAAGTACCTCTAGGCACCTTGCTTTTCACAACAGTGAGAAGGCAATAGCTAATATAGAAGATTAGAAAAAAGAAATCACAAGGGGGCTGAGTTCCCACAGCTGAAAACCCTTTCAAGATACATATTAAGCTACCAGAAAAAAGCAGAAGTATGTTAGAAATGTATTGAAGCAGTGAGGTTATTTCCATGTGCTCCAATATATTATATTCATTACGGATTTGCCAGGTTGGTGCTCTAACATAAGAGCTTTGATGAGGAGCTGACACAAACTTATCAGAAGTCAGCTGCTTTATGCAGGGTTTTGGCACCACAGCAGTACATGGAAGCTTGGGTTCACCAGGATAACAAGAAGCAAATATCAGTGTCACAGCCTTCACAGCAGGCTCCTTCAAGGGGAAGGATGAGGGTGCAAGGGAAGAGAAGAAAAAGAGGGCTAACCCGTAAGTGTCCTAACTGAACCATAGGGTAGGTACAACCCCACAGCAAGGATGTCTGGGCAACAGGGATAAGCAATTTCTTGCATCTCCTGCTGGAGTCTCCAAGGGGGAGAAACTGCCTGGTCTGGTAACAGAGCAATGTCCACACCAGGCTTTGGATGCTCTTAGTGCTTTCCAGAAGCAAGGGGGTTTTATCTGCTTCTTCACTAGTGCAGCCAGCTGCAGCTTACTGGTAACATCTGACTGATTTTTTTTGTTGTGTGTTTTTTTCTTTTTTTTTTTTTTAAACATAAACAGCATAAGAAACCTTCCCAAAGGTGGTCATCATGTGCCCAGCAATCATTTAAAATTTAACCTGAACAGCTATTTAAATCTACTCTCCCTGACCTGGGAGACATCAGCAAACAAACCTTCCCCTTGCCCTTCCAAGCCACTTGGCTGTGTGAGGCAGAGACAGGGGAAATGAGACCTTTCTCCCATCTCATGCTGCCTGCCTGCAAAAACACAGCTTGCAAGGAGAATGAGTTTCCTGCCATGCACCCTGGAGACAAGATCAGCCTTCAATTATTGCAGGTGTGGATGTTTTTTTTAGGACTGCCATCAGACCCTAGTGTCTGCAGTGTGAAGGAAACAGCACAAACATGTACATTCCTTGCTGATCAGGAAGGACAGCCTGCCATCCCCCTAGCGTTCCACCATCCCATCGCCTGCCAGAGGGACTATGGCCTCCCTGCCAGCACAGCACCACAGGGCCCACGCAGCACCATGTAGCTGGGAGCCCATTCCCCTGAGATCCAGCCCTGACTGCCTGCTTCAAGCACTTGCATGTCTGCTCTTTGTAGCATCAGCCACACTTGCCCTTCCATCCACTTTCATCTCTTCTTTTCAAAGAATGGACTTGTTTTCCTCACAAACCTGTTTTTCACACAAGGAAAATGAACACCATTTGTATCCAGGACTGAGTATTCACAGGCTAAAACTCAGAGGAGCAAGCATACAGCAAGAGGTTAACTCAGAGCTGTGGTTTGCACACTCAAGTCCAGAGGCAATGGCTCACCTTAGAAATTAATGCAGCTCACAATTAGTTGCTGATCTAATAAAAGAAAAAACCCCTCACTTGTCCAAAGCAAAACTTCACTCACTGAATTACCCTGCTGTGACTATACAAGCACTTTGGCTTTAGTAATGGTTCATTTTTTATTAATGATATGAAAGGGTACCAATTCTAAAGGCCCTGAAGTCCTTCATTCTTGTGCTGAAATCTCTCATGCATTATTTACAACAAGAAGTCTCCCTTGAACCAAGACACATATGTTTCATTTCCCTTTTTAATTCAAAACTTCAACTACAGCTGCAAGACAAAATATAAATACAACATTAAAAAGTACAATTTATGAGTAAAATATCAAATAACTGACAGTGGAATAACTGACAATTTTTAAATTATGAAAGATTCTGTCTCCCTCTTATGCAGCTTTTTGAATTAGGAGATGTTTCACTTCCAAATCCACTTAACATACAAAGTCTACTGAACTGAGACATTATAATCGTATTTGCTGATTGCTTTAGCAATTGTCTCCTGCAATCTTCTAAACCAGTCATTAGACACCCACTGACCGTGTCCGGGGTGGAAAAAGGTAACATGAACATCCAACAATTATTTTTCAGTCCAGCTATACTCACATCCCACATTCACACATATTTAGGTCTTAACACACTGTAGGCTGCTATTGCTATATAAGCAAGAACATTATGACCTTAAGGAGCTAAGGCTGCTTTTTTAGCTCTTTATATCACCATGAGTTAGAGATCCCCAAAACTATGCATCCGTGGAAGGAAACAGAAACGAAGCAAAGATCCACAAACTGTTACTCTAAGGCGAGCCGTGCTAGAAGCCCTTCATTAAGGCTACAGAAAACAGTATCTGTCTTTCCTTTTCATAGAATCATAGAACAGTTTGGGTTGGAAGGGACCTTTAAAGGTCATCTAAATCCAACACCCCTGCAATGAACAGGGATGTTTTCAACTAGATCAGTAGTGGTTTTTCCAGACTAATGTCCTTCTCTGATCACAGACAACTAACTTTGATAAGGCCCAGAGAATTCCCTTCCAGGATCTGCAGAGTTAATTGCTGTTCTTGCCTCCCAGATCCTCCTTAAACCCTGCAGAACAGTTCAGTATTGGCAGCTATACTGCAGAAGGGGTACACCTACTCTGGGAAACAAGTCCAAAAATTCACCTCCCCTCCCTCTACTAGGAAACTCAGGTTGATAAGGACTGCTTCTCATTGATAAGGATACCTTGCAACTGCATGCAGCAAATAAGGGCATAAGGGTTAAGTTAGCTATAGAGAGTTTGCCTTCAAAGCTGTAGTGCTAGCAGGTCTGGGGTGGGATTTTTGTCTGTGTTTTGTTTATTAGAGGGAATTAGTTCATACAGAGCTCTGCAAAGGAATTCCAGGATTTGCTGCAGTACAATGACAAAATGAATCTATATTACTGGCTGTTATTCCATGGGGTAGGTAGGTTAATAACTCAATAATTGGACAATTGGATTAGACAGAAAACCTGGTTTGGAAGGGTGAGGAATATCCTTTGAAATTTCTTCCCATGTTATCTCGATTTTGCAAGTTTCCTTAGTTAAAACTAGCAAGTACTGGTAACTCTGAGCCTTGTTCTCTACCCTTGTACACGACACCTATTACCTAGTCTAATAGGAGAGTGTTCTAGCTGTTTCTAAGTTGCAACAGAAAGAAACTTCTCAGGTGTCTCTAGATTGTAGTATATGTTAGCATGATGGTGAAATCTTAATTAGATCTTATTCTTGCTGATTTACTAGCTTGTTAGCATCTGACCTTCTTTTCCCACCTGCTTCTGGTAGGTTGAAGCCAGCTTTTATATACTGGAATTACAACCTAATCAAAATTATTCCTTATCATATTTCATTATTTCCCCCCCTCCACCCCACATGGCAGTAGAACACAACCAGAAAGGGAACTGGACCAACAGAGGCTACATTGGCCACCTTACTCACAAAAAGAGGCTGTCCAGGGGTTCACATCCCTCTCCCTAGCCAAAAGGCAACACCCCTGCGTGACCTTTAAAGCAATATGAAACAGCAAGCACAGATCTGGAAGCATAATGAAAAGTGTGCTAGCAGTAAGGACTGCTAATAACAAGGAGTACTGAACGTTGAAATAAACTATTGGAGAGAGGGAATTAAATATCCATCACATATGACTTAATAAATAATGCAAATAGTGGCTAGGAAGGTTGCTTCCTATTAGTGACAGTGTGACAGCCATTTGATATTCTGCTCCAGGCTTATTTTTTTCCACTTTTCACTCCAGACAGAAAAACAAAACCCTCCACTCTCCCTCTGCAATTCCTCCCTCTTGTTCTCTGGAAGTACCTGACGGCCATTTCTACAGCCACACAGCATAGCAGGGGACAGGGCATGAGAGCCCTTTCTCAGCAGATAAGGCCATCTTAGAGGCCAGACCCAAGGCTGCAGGACACTTCCATAGATCCACTAGCACAACCCCAAATGGATCAGGTTTTCCCTTATTAATCTTTCCCCCAGGAGCTTGGCGTAATCCACCTCCAGCAGGCTGTCTCACACCCACTCTTGGTCAGAGTTTAGCAGGCACTGTGGTCTGTCATAGTAATTTACTAGAAGGGCAGAAGAAAATAATAAATCAGCCTCAAACACACCAAATGCATCTTTGTTGCTCACTGGTGAAATAGCTTCTCTGTCAGGGCAAGAGGCAATTGCTCTTCTGCGTGCCAGGGTCAGCGTCAGCAGCCATTTGTATATTTGTTTAGCATCAACTAGGCTTGGCAATTAGCACTTTGCACTGCTGTTTAGTTACAGAGAAATAAGTGACCATCATTTCACCCCCAGCACTAAGCACTGGCAGAGGGCAAAATTCAGCCTGCAGCATAGCCAGGTACATTCCTGGCACTGAGACCACTGTGGGAGTTTTCTTCCTCATGGTTTAGCTTTGCCACATAATTGCCAGATGCCGTGCAGGGTGTTTGGTAGCCTATGGAATAACCTAGGCAACAGAGGAGGGCCCCCTCTGCTTGTCTTACTTTTTTCTTATTCTTTCTTTATAAAAAATAATTACCACAGCGTGACCATCCCCATTTATGCAATGGGGTGTGGAGGAGGAGACGAGAATGACCCAGAACTGGGAACAGCTTTTAAGTATATACCATGCAGTCATTAGCTTTGTTTACTCAGGGAAATGGCCATGTAAGTTAGCAGTAGTGTAATTGGATGGATAATACAAATACATTCTTTAGCTCGCAGGCCTCACAAAAAGAAGGGGGGAAATAATGGTTCACACTGAGAGGTTACATTTCCAGCAAAACAGAAAACCTGACAAGAAGAGGTTGTTTTACTACTTATTTGTAAGCTTTTACTTTTCTTAAGCACAGGCCAACTTTTACCCAAGCTGTCCAGAACAAGTCAACATTTCCATTTTATCATCAAAAGTAGCTGTCCTTATAAACATAGGTTTATTTTAAGAAACAGAGATATCAAACATGTAAATGTTTTCTCTATTTTTCTGACACCAACTTACAGGAAGGATTCGCAGTTAAACTTTTAGCTTGCTGGAAACCAGATGACCATGGAGCCCTGAGCAAGGACAACAGGCAATGCTCAGAAGTCAGGAGACTGAGCAGAGGTGTCACTACCTTTATTAGTGTTGCTGGAAGAGGAGCTTTTGCAGGTGCCAGCAACCCCTCTCTGCCCAGCACACTTCATTGCCAACTCTGCCGGGCCAGCTGTAACCACCGTCCTGCCGGCTGCATCACGAGATTCCCCTTCCCACACGCCAGCATCCATCCTGCATGCTCGTACCACAGGCCACCCCACAGTCATACTTTTCAGACCTCCTGCCACAGGCACTTCGGTTAATCTCACAAAGTTAGCTACTTGCTAAATAAAAGCCCTGGAGTCTGCTCAGCTTTACTTATGTTTGGTTGCCCACAGTTCGAAAGTATGAAATTGGTTCTTCTAAAAACAGATCATGATCTATGCCTAGGCTCAGCAGAGACTGGTCAAGCAGCCCATTATAAATCTGGCAGCACATGTTGGTCCTCTCTTGCAGTCCCTGCACCACTTCCAAGGCAAGGAAAGGCAGTGGTGTAAATAACAATTTACATTCAGCTGTCACTGGAAGGCAGATATATAGCCCTTAGTGATAAAAATGTTGCCTCTTTCACAAAAACCTCACCTACAACTGCCTCTCTTTGTACACAGGTAGCACGATCTTGGGTCTGCAGCCAGAGCAGGTGCCGAGTGTTCTGTTTGAGTAAGAGTGAAAATTCAAAGAAACAGAATTTGAGAGGGTTTATTACAATATTAACTGTCCAGGAAAAGACACCCAGTCACCACAGTTCAGGTTTTTCTATTAAACTATCATCCTAATGCATCTCCAGGATCCCAAATTGTACAAAATTAGAAAATCTAATTCTACACTATTCAAATGTAGAAATTAGGAATGATTACTGAGTAAATACCAACTCTAGAATACATAGGAAGACTTAAGCCTTTCTGGCATTAGTCAAAAGCCTAAACATTAACAAGCAAATTATTTGTAACTCAAGAACACAGTGCTGCCTATTAGCAGTAGTACTACTACTAAAGCTTATAATTATTGGCTATTTCAGTTTAAGAAGTCTGGTAAAATACAATACTAAGTATTATCCAAGATTTTGTGTGGTGTGGGTCTTTTGTGGGGGGTTTGGGTGTGGTTTTTTTGTTGTAGATTTTTTAAATTCACATCTTTGTTTAGTAGCTTTCACAACTTTTTTATTATACTTAAAATTTTCATTTGTGAAAGGTCAGTTCCTGAGCAGGACAGCATTTCAGCTATCATTAAACTTACTGAAACCCCAGATGCACATTCAGGTAGGTGAGCTGTGACCTTCGTGGGAAGCTCAAGACCACTGTATTATGCAAATATTTTTGGCAAGGAGAAGCAGACTAAATTACTTACTTTTAGGGTTTCTTCTTGGGGGCATTACTGGCTGCACAAGAATGCAGGATAGTTTTCTAAGATAGGAGGGTTTTTTCTTATAACCGCCCTGTCTATGTGGTTTCAGTCTGTCCAACAAATCTCAAAGGTCTGATAGCATTGCACAGTACAACCTAAACCACATCAAGGTCCTTTCTTAGGATTTTTAAGTGAAGACACAAAATTTCAACCTTATTTTAAAAAAAGTCAGCAACCTGCCAGCACAACAGGTCACTAACTTTTCAAATAGCTCTTCCCCCTGAAATAAGGGAGAACATAACAGGTGACAGAAGGGTTTGCAGGGTCAAGCAGCTTCTAAGAAAAATGCCAAATAATATTAGACAGATTTGGCAGCTTTGCCGTTTACAGCCGTTAAATGCAAGATATTATTTATAACTTTATTCATCAGGAGGAGATAATTAGGAGGGGAAAAAGTTACTTCTGCCCTAGTCAAACAGGTTGAAAGAGTCAGCTGAAACTTCCCAGTAGAATAGTTCTGTTTTGGCAAAGATTCGCTTTCCTCTCCCCCACCTCAAAACACACAAGTCAAACCATTGTACAGGAGAGGTTTCTGAAATTTCTCTAAAATCAGTTAAAATATTTCATTAGAGATAAGTAATAGAATGAAGGTGAAGTATAAATCTCTACTGGCAAAACCCTATGATGTACAAAAGCATGTTATCCTCTATAAAACACCAGTGGCACTGTAATACACCTTGTATTATTAAAATGTTTTTGTTTTCGAGTATTCTTAAAGAAAATTTGTTCCATGAAAAAATATCTCCTTTTTCTGTTATTCTTAAAATTCTAAGCAGCTCTCGTGCTGACTACTTTCCTGATTTCCCACATGCCCAACATCTACACATGGCTGAGTACATTTTATATTTACTCTAGCTTGCTAATTAAATAACTCTTTCTTGCATCTGGAAAGCACAAAGCCAGCAACAGTCCTTTTTGTGCTTTGCAGCAGGGAGGCAGCATAACCCACTAAACCTGACCACAGTTTGAAGGAATGATCTGCTTAGACCCTAGACCAGACTGAAAAACCTCTTTTGCTGTACATTTACACAGCCTGCAAGTGCCATATTTCCACATTTTGGTTATTTGAAAAGCAACCAAGGTCAGCGCTTGGACTTCCCAATCCAGATACATCCTAGGCCCTGTGCAGGTATAAAAGTAAGGACAGTGTTCACCACTCAACATTCATTTAATAAATAAGATGTAATAATCCCTGGCCAGCAGTAGGTAATGACAGTAAGCTGGTTACACAGAATAGTATTTTTCATGCTGCTTTACAAAGGAACAGACAGGAAACGCACTGGCACTATCATTCTGACATTAGAGGAATGAAAGAGGAATAAGGAGCCAAAGGAATTAGTACAAGAAACTTCCCATTTAGACTATCAGTAAAAGGCAGGACACTTCATGTTCAGTCCATATTCTCAGATTGTTTCAGTACCAGTACAATTTATTCAAACTAAAAATATAAGTACATTTCTATTCCGACCAACAGAAAGAGGTGATTAATCTTGGGTGAGCAGTTTCAATATCAGTGGTCGTTTCTACATCAAAGGATATATTTAGAGTCAGAGCAGACATTTTCCCCATCAAATAGGATGCTCTGATTCAAGTAGGAATTAGTACTTGGAAAACCCTTGCATCATACTGCCTAGGAGGTTCAGACAACCTTGAACTCTGGGCCACAAAGCTTGAGGTGGGAGGAGTGCAGAAAACAGTGGAACATTGTCCTGCACTTTAAATGAGTTAAAGCTTTGAGAAATACTCTACTCACAGGGAAAAACTTCTATTTTATCACATTGATCAGTAGGTTTTTTTTTTTAACTAACCGTACTGTAAAAGGTGTTTTCTACTGACATTTGACAGAACAGGAGACATAATTTTATGAGTAAAGGAAAAAAGTTGGTAAATGGCTTCCCTGTTCCCTTGCAGACAATATCTTTCTGTCACTCAGTAAGCCATTTTCCATTATTGCTGCCACAGTAATGTGGAATCTTTTTTACTCCTCACAAAGAATATTCATCATTTATAGATAACCTCTCATTGTTTCTCTTCATCTCTTACTAAGAAGATTCCCTCCAAATCTCCATTTATCTTGGAATTCATGAAACTTTCATGTCATTCTTCTTTGTCCAGAAAAGCATCTGTTAACTTTCTGCATCAAAGTGACAGAGACTTAGGAAAGTTCCTCCTGAAATGAGTTTCCTCAGTTCTTCAGCTCTGGCCTTTTAAGCTGAGGCTCTTTACCCATGAAGTATTTCATAGTACCAACAGCTTTTGGTTCAAATGTTTATTTCCTAGGAAAAGGAATACTGAGCTAGAGGACCATTTTCTTCCTACTACGACAATGCCCTCAGAAGACCTTCTGTTCAGACTCTTCTTCTGTTAACAGCCCATTAACAATTTTTAATTGCACTCCATTTCCAGTTTCCCTGAGGGTTTCCCCCTGTTTTTGGGCCAAAACTTAAACGGTTTTCCTCAAAACACCTTCATATCACAGAAACACTCTCCAGTGTTGTGTCTTATTCCGAGTAGAAGATTAGGAGTCTTGACTTATTTCCACCCCTGCTACTGACGACATATAGTACTGAAGTGGTGATGAACTAGAAAAAATTTAAGTTACTCTAGCCTGATACGGAAAGTTAATACATTGTTGGTACTATCCTCTGTAGAGAAGATGAGTAAGAAGCCTCCAGTCTGTACCAGCCTTTGGGAACTGAAAGCAGCCCTTCCCCAGCTTTGCTTTATGGCACTGAAGAGGTGCTTACATAGTAGTCATTGCAAAGCTCATTAGACAAGCCATCAGGTGAAGCACTAGGTGAAACAGTTATGTTGAAGATTTGTCCTTCCTTTGTTGCACTGATCTTGCTAACAAACTTCTCCATTTCAGCTTGTAAAAAAAACCCAAAACACTACCATATAGACTGTTTCACATTTCCCAGAGACCCCCTGCATGAGGAAGTTAAATTTGGCTATATTTTTGCAAACAAATGAGGCCTTTTGTAGCCACTTGTAGCAAACTAGTGTTTTATTGAGTACCGGATTTCCAGCAGCAGGCAGCACACACTTACAGCAGACATCGCATTATAACTCCCAGCAACCTTTGTTTTGGAAAATTTGAGAGCAGGAGTTTGTATTGCTACCCTTTCTTTAAGAGCTCTTGATGGATCTTACTTCCGTGACCATCTGCCTTTTGAAACCACCTATATTTCTGGCCTTCAAAACACATTCTACATAGCAGGTGATTACATTGCCAACATTGCCAAAGTTATTTGCATTCAGACCTTCTTCATTATTTCATTTGGCCTTAAAGTTCTTGTCCTGACCAAGAATATAATCCACAGATATTTCCTGAATTACAGTATTTAATTCCAAGCCCATCACTGTGCACATACAGTTCGGGGAATATTCGTCCCTGTGTTCATTACTTTGCTTTAACTACCACAGAATTATTTTGTCACTTTCCTGTTCAGAAACTCAGGATCGTGAAATCTTTCTGCAACAGTTTAATTTTATCTCCTTCTTTATCAAGTCTCAGTTCTCTCTTTTCACTCACCTCTTTTCCATATTGTACAAACAAAGATTCCCCCATTGCACAGACTTTTTTGTTTTGGGTTTTTATGTTTTGTTTTGGGTTTTCCTAAACCATACTTCACAATGCACCACTTGCATGAACATCAGTGATAGTTCAGTTACTACAAAAACCTCTGGCTGAAACTAACCAAAAGCTTTTTTAGGAAACTGCTATACCACATTATCCAGATCCTTTTGTTTCACACATTCCTTGGCTTGTATAAAATTTAAGAGTTGTAACTCCTCCTCAAAAGAGCACATTGAAATCAGACATACAATTTGATAACAAATAAAAGCTCTTTTCTACTGGTTTGTGTTTTTAACACTACAATCAGCAGTTCCATAATTTTTCGTTTTCTTTTTAGAAATCTTGATCAAGCATCTCTGATACAGGCACTTGCCACTCACGCTCTTTTCAGAAACTTGTTTCTTCCCTTTCGGGAAGGGAGGGGTAGGCCACCTTTTACCTCCATTTTCTAGTAAAGGAACCTGTTTTTTCCAGTTCTAGTAGGAACAGTCTGTTCTTTATCAAATTATAAAAACATGAGTGGGAGAGAAAAAACAGCTTAAATAAGGGGAGGACAGAGTAAATTAAAAGCAGCTAAGGATGCATGACGTAGAAAAGAAAAGCAACACAGGTTTAAATTACCTCCTTGTACTTTGAAGCTGGCTTTTGACAAGCTCTGTGTAGAAATCTACTGTTTTGGGTTTTTTTTGTTTCTGATGTATTTTCTCAGGCTAGCTCTAGCTCTGATGATTGACAGAGAGAGCAAGCCATTTGCACTGTTCCAGAAAGAGTTGGTAGGCTCCACGTTGTTTCCAGCAAAGAAGACATAAACATTTCATCATGTCCTCATAGCACTTATCACAAAGATAAGGAGTTTTAAACAGAGTGAACCTCTAACCTCTGGCAGGGCAAGCATCCAGCTCAGCTCCAGCTGCTAGGCTGCACCAGGAAGTCTGAGCACTGCTACTGTCACAGAGGAAGGCCCTAATACCCTTAAGCCTGTTATCAGCACAAATCTACATCCAAATACGTTATCACTGGTTATATTGTGTTTCTTTTGGTCTCATTTCATGTGCTTTTATCCAATGCTTGGCTAAACTTGTAAGATTATCACCAAGATAGTTAAAAATAAAAAAAAAAAATTGTTAGCCAAGGTCAATACGGTGTGGCTCGCATCAGAAGCTGGTTCACCCATTGACAAGATCTGGGATCCACTCAAAGAGAAACAAGATGCTGCATGTGAGGCAGAGAAAGTGACACCTCTTACTAACACAAGAACAGCCCCCACCACAGTTCCCAAGGATGATATTGTAGCATATGGAAAAAATACATAAAATTAGAAAGTTGTTTCCTAGGCACAATTCTTGCTAGCTATCCACCAGTAGCAAATACTTTTTTTAACTGAGCACATTAATCCTCAAAATGAACAATGCTAAAGTTATAGGATCTGTATTAACTATAGTGCTAAGGCTAAAGTCATTGCTCAGTTGTAATTAACTGGATGACAACTGGGAATGAGACAAATCCAAAACCTGAGGTTTTAGCCTAGTCACTGCAGTCTCTTGCCTGCCTTCCGCATCACTCCTTTAAAAGCACTAGTTCTGTTATCCTCAGATAGCAGAACGTACAGAACATCCTCAGATGACTTGAATGTACATATAGCATACAGGATTTGAGGTAATCTTCCTCTTACAGGCTGATAATCAGAGTGCTGTTGGGGTGGGGGAAGTTTGGGTTTGGTTATTTTGGGGTGGAAGTTGGTGGTGTTTTTCCCCAGCAGGGCTAGCTTATGGGCTTTTAGATGGGAAAAGTATGGCTGTTTCATTCTCGCAGTAGACACTAGATTAAAATTAAAACCACTGAACTGCAGACCAAGGTAAACATTGTTGTATTTAGATTAGTGCAAATATATCTAAAATCTCCTTTCTCTTCAGAACAATTAGCTAGCTCTATGGGCATAGCTATGTGAAAGAAACGCAAGGGAGCGAAAGGAAGCCTGTGGGGTTTGTTGTGCATTCACTCATGGAGTCTTCTGTAGCTCACAGAACAGTAACTGCAGTGAGCAGTACAGGCTTCTGGCTTTCTCTTATCACCAGAGCAAAAGACAAACACTTAAAAGAAGCAAATTATATAACTGATAAGAGTATACAAAGTGATTCAGGAAAGGGCAGTTTTCTCTCTAGTCACTGCTGATGAAAGCTGGCAATTGGCAGCTAGAAACTCTAGGCACCACCTGACAGATTTCAGAGAGCTGTGCCTTTGAAGAAACTGTAAACCTGTACTGAGCAACAACAATAATCAATCAGAAGAGAGTATGTATTACACCTTAGCAAATCAAAGTATAATAATGGTTCCAGGGAGACCCTCTAAAATAAAAAATACCCACAGCATTAAGATAAATAACTCAAAAAAGCATTAATGATAACCACTATAACAACTTGTAGCACACAGAGTCATTTGCTATAGACACAGGATGCAATGGGACATTTAACTGAAATTTAAATTTCAGGAAAAATTGTATATATATTGAGAATCTAAGGGTCTTTGACAGAATATTTCTCATCTTAGATGCAGCAACAGAAGTGTAAGTGACAGGGAACATCCACCAGACTGTAAGCATCCCTGCTTTTTCTTCAGGGACACACATACATGCACACATCAACACTTCCATCAGAAGACAGCACTGAGCCAAGAGCAGCTGAGCTCAGCACCTCTTCATATCTTGGAGTGCATTCAAGGCAACAAGGTGGGGCCAGCCAAGCCATGTAAATCAAGGGTTTGTGTTCCTGACACCAAGTCCAAAGGGCTAATTTCAGAAATGGTTATTTAGTTCTTAACAAAGAACAAATACATTGCCCTTGCAAATTCTCTGGGAAGCCAGAAGATATGTTTATGTTAGAGGTAAGCAAGAACACTGCTACAGCAACCATACACCTATTGTTTCAATGATGGTTTCTTTTTCTGTTCCCAGATCTCTTGGAAATGCAACTTTAGATAGAATAGAATCATGGAATAGTTTGGGTTGGAAGACACCTTTAAAGGCCATCTAGTCCAATCCCCCTGCAATGAGCAGGGACATCTTCACCTAGATGAGGTTGCTTTGAGCCCCATCCAACCTGATCATGAATGTTTCCAGGTATGGGGCACCTACTCTCTGGGCAACCAGTTCCAGTGTTTCACCACCCTCATTGTAAAAAATTTCTTCCTTGTATCCAGCCTAAATCTACCCTCTTTTAGTTTAAAAGCCATTACCCCTTGTCCTGCCACAACCAGCCCTGCTAAAAAGTTTGTCCCCATCTTTCTTATGGGTCCCCTTTAAGTGCTGAAAGGCTGCAATAAGGTTTCCCCACAGCCTGCTTTTCTCCAAGCTGAATAATCCCAAATCTCTCAGCCCTTCTTTATAAGACAGTTGTTCCACCACTCTGACCATTTTTGTGGCCTCCTCTGGACCCACTCCAACAGCTCCATGTCCTTCCTGTGCTGAGGGCTGCAGAGCTGGATGCAGCACTGCAGGGGGGTCTCACCAGAGCAGAGTAGAAAGGTAGAATCCCCTCCCTTGACCTTCTGGCCATGCTGCTTTTGATGTTGTCTAGGATATCATTAGCTCTCTAGGCTGCAAGCGCATATTAACAGCTCATGTCCAGCTTTTCATCTATTAGTAGCCCCAAGTCCTTCTCTGCAGGGTTGCTCTCAATTCCTTCATCCTCCAGCCTGTATTGATACTGGGGGTTGCCCCAGACCAGGCTGGGTTGGTCAAGGCACCTGGTCAAAGGTGAATTTTATCCAAGAAAAAAAAAAAAAAAGAAATAAACACTAGGCAGGGTTTCCTCAATCACTCTGCAACAAGGCTGTATCTTTTCCCATTTTTCTCTACTTAGGTTTGGTGCTTTTTTTGGTCTTTCTGTAAATAATTCATAGAGGTCAATCACATTTCTAATCTGTTTGGTTTTTTATTGGTTTTGTTTTGGGATTTTTTTTTAGCCATCTTATGTACTGTATATGGTACTGCAGGACCTCAGGAAAAAAAAGTCAAATTTGGAATGCAGCATAGGGGAAGAGAAAGAAGCAAATACAGTTTGGAGGAAAGATGAATGTAGGACACATCATATGAATAATGTATACCAAGAGGCATAAACTGGAAACCTGAGACTTGTACAAATCTCCTGGGAAGTTCTGCAATTTCCTTTATTCCTTTTTACAGCAGTCATAATAAATGCCTCCTGTTCAAATGTACATTGAATTCATTTATTTTTCTTATCTTGAAACCATTTCTTCAGTCACTTAACAAAAATCATGTTCTTAGAAAATCTGTCTTTAAGCTGGGAGCCAAGAAGCAACAGCAATGCTCATCAGCACATTTCCCATTCAGTGAAAATGCAACAGGATCATAAGGTCTATCCTCATCACTGTTTCTTATTCTTTCATACCATAATCTCAGCAGATTTAGTCTATGTAACTATAATTGCCAGAAACAATCTGTCAATATAAGTGCTACCTTACAAAGGTGTCTGAAAGTAAAAGAGCGAGGGTGGAAATTAAAGGTGTTTAGTCAAAGGAACTTTAGTTTGAAAATAATCACATTCTCCTCCCATACCGATAGGGTGACATACATGCAAAGAAGGTAGTTCTGCACAGGCTACACCTCAGATTTCTGTATGTTTATCAACCAAGTTATGCAGCTGTATTCCTAATGAAGAAAAGTGTTTATTCATGCTCTAAAGAGCAAGGCAACTGTCCTATCTCACAGTAAGGCGCATTATGCCCTGTGGTTAAACAACAAAAATTTTTCTTCTGTTCATGATTTCCACTCCTTAAATTCAGAAACATGAGGAGAAAAGCACCACCAAGGGCCAGACTAATCCCCTTAAAGAAGAAAATCCACTGAAATCAGCAGCTAAGATAAGCAATTCCCTTCTATACTTTCCGCTGCAGAAAGATTTTTGCACTTGCTGTCAATAGAGAGCAGTTAAAGTGTGGTTTTTAGGGATTTACCCTTTTCATCTGTGCATGCAGCATGTGTCAGATGAGCACATCAGTGATGCAAATAAGAGATGCTGCCACAAGTGATTCCAGTAGAGCCTGGCCACCCTACGTTTTTGCTCACCACCATACACTTTGCTGCCTCATCCATAGGACTACTGGTCTAGTCAGCTGCAGCCCAGATCAGCTTTTGCTTGGTTCACACCAGCGTTCCTGTTTCAGGGTGCTGGTGCAGGGACCAAGGCCAGCAAATATAAGAGGGTGGACAACTCCCCTGATCCAAGCCCTTCTTCAAGTTTAGGAGAGACAACAGTTAGTCAAGGCATCTTGCTCATTGGCACAAACTTAGCAGCTTCTCATCACTTCACCCACTTCCAGAGTCCTCTTGCATACCAGGGCAGAGGCTTTGGGATTACATCTGCACAGCTGGAGAATTAAGTCTTCCCCTCCCCATGAGTTTCTTGCTACAAATACCAACTCTTTTTTCAATAGGAGAAAGCTCAGTCTACAGTGACAGTACAGTCCTACCAGTCTTGATTTCTCAGACTGAATTAAAACAAGAGATAAGAGGAGGGGCTTTCAGCCAAGCTTCCTGTTGCTGTTTTGCAAATCTTAATGTTAAGGATTTGTCTTCAACTAGAGGTTAGATATCTCTAATGTCTAGCTGTGTTGGAGATAATCAGGACTTCCACAGTTTTTATCGGGTCCTATATTGCAAGAGTTGTGTATTTCTTACAGTTCTGAGGATCAGAATATCCATAAAGTTGACTTTTGTAATTGTGTAATAATGGAACATGAACCTTTAGAGGTGTTTTGGAGGAGCTGCTTTTCAACATGGCAAACCAACAAGTGAAATTAACTACAACTTGTTTGTGCACCTTTCATTCTTCTGTGGTATGAGAACTCTTCCATCTCTATTGTGTTTACCTTTCTATTACCATACCAATGGTCTGAAAAATTCTTTACATCTAAGTGTAGAAAGAGTAACCTCCTTGGCCCAGAAGTCCTCAAAACTCTGCAGCTTCATGGTCCTTCCCACATGGGTACAAACCCTCTGCTTCCCAGTTATTAGTCAGTTTCTCTGTACCTCATGGACACCTGTGATTCACAGCTCACTTCTACAACTGCACTTAAGAAATAGCTCAAACACACAGGTGGTCTCAAAGATTCATCTTAGCTTTTAATCCCTTTTCAACTCCCATGTTCCTGTAACTTTCCCTTAAAAAAAAAACAAAACCAAACAAAGGATGAAGAGACATGGCACTTAATAGGAGCTCCACAGAAGCTGTATGAATATTCCTTCACTTTACTTCAATCTGGTTTTTATTGTCAATTTGCAGACATTTTCACCACTGTCTCCCCCTCTTGCCTCCAAATTTTGCTGTAGACCAACTTCTCTCTTCCTTGCTTCATCTAATCATCCAACCCCACCTTGCTCCAATAAATTTTGAGTTTCTCCAACAACCAAATACTGCACTCATCCAGCCTCACCACAGATTCCTGCAGTTTTAGTGAAAAACACTGGTGCAGAGCAATGACCCCTTTCCCCTTTGAGCCAGATTTTCATTCCTTGTTTTCTTAACACTCAAAGATGTTAGAGCTACTTGCAAGCAGTATCAGGAAAAGCAGTACTTTTCCCAGTACAGTGCTAAGAGCACATTAATGTCTCTGTAGAAATGGACTCTCTGCACCTCAGCACTGAACTACTCTTTAGCATCTACAGGTCAATTAGATACCTACACAGTCTCAGTTCCCACCCAAACACATGCTCAGTTATTCATCAGCAATCACATTTAAAGAGAACACAGCATAGGTTGAGGTTTTTTAACACCATGCCATTTAGCTCTCAATTTAGCAAGCATTAGATTAAAACTGCTTTCCAACTTTTAACTCTTCTTATAGAGTTTTTCTAGGCTTTCATATTATCTGAAGTTCAGCTGAACAGGTCTGCAGCTGAACTACCTCCTGCACAAAATCCAGTATAGTCCCATCTCACATTTTACACCTAGGTTTATGTTAATCTTAAAGTAGCTTTTTAAGCTCAAAAAACTGATTTAGAAGCTTAACCGCCTGTTGTGCCAAGTGCTGACTAGTAAACAAAATAAGTTACTCATACTAAACAGTACTCTGAAGAGTAATTATAAACAAACATGAAAATCTCAACGCTATACCCAGGTATGTAATTGCAAAATTTGTTCCTGGAAGTAATTGACTTGTTAATTCTTGCTACTGTTTATGAAATGCACAATACACCAGCATTAAGACTGGATAGTCCTAGATCTTAATGTTTAATGCATTAATATAAATTAATGTAGCTATTTATGAGCTGGATGCCATTGTTGTGGAAAAATCTTTTTGAAACTGATTTTTAAAATTTTTCAGCTGGATGTGTGTTGAATTTAAGACAGAAATTTGTTGGGGGACAGCACAGGGGCAGACAAGTGCCAGACACATCCCCTAACAATGCTTATCCCTAATCCTCAGCCAGGATTCCTGCCAAGTTGCCTCAAAGAGGGGTTTGTGATCCCAGAACAGCTTCACTCTGTAGACTGCTTAAGAGTCAAATGTGTCTAAATTAACTGCCCTCCAGACCACCCTTAAAGTGGGATTTGTAGGTGCAGGACTTGAGGGCAGCTTCTTCAGATGCTAAGCCAAGGGATGCACCACATTACCACCTGGTAGCTGCCTCATCTTTCAGGTGCAAAAAGGAAAGCCAGCCCTGACTTTACAACCTTAAATTTCTGTCCAGCTGCTTGCACAGTCCCATCTGCCTCTCAGCCTAGACTCAGTATTGTTACAAGGACTTTTCCCACTTCCTGGGTTTTTTTCTTGTTTATGTTGTTGTATATCTTGGAGCTTCCACTCTCCCATCCCTTCTCCCAGCCTTCAATCACGATTCATCTGTCAAACAGATGCCCTTGAAAATTTCCCCTTCAGAATGACCCTAGGGCCCTGGTTTTCCCTGACAGTAATATCTAAGCCCAGCCTGGGAAGCTACTGTCACTGTACACTGATCCTGGTCAGATCTTTCCAGCAATGCTGACATTGAATTAACCTGTCCTTGCTTATGTTTCTCATCTCCCTGAAAGTTTTGGAACTTAGTTGTAGAGTACTGAAATAATTCAAGGCAATAGAAAAAGGGGTGCTGCAAGCAGAAGGATTAATTCACATTAGAAGAAATTAGCAACTAATGATTAATTCTAATTTGCAAGAAGGAAGATGCAATATAAATAGCCCCTGTCCTATCTAGGGAGCACAGAGGCCAAAGAGTGGCTAATGAAATCTTCAGTCGCAGTTGGGTAATACCATGGTATTAACATGCTAAATATTATCCTAATCAACATCACAATATTGGCTTGCAATACTAACCATTGCAAATCATTCACTACAACCTATATCAGACATTTTGGCTTACATTAGCATTCCCTTTAGGGAACACTAAGCCACTCCAGCTCATTAAACCTCTTCTGAAATCTCCTCACAGCTAAATTAAAGTCAAAGCTCAGCCATTGATTGTCAACCCAAGACAGTTTTCCTGATCATACAGAACACTGGCCACTCAGAAGGTTTAGACCACAAAACATTTCAGTTCAGACTATGCAACAAGTATGGGTCACCTGTAACACATGACTGGGAATCTTCTAGACTAGACTTAGCACTCTTTACAGAATTTACACTAATTGAAAGCCATTTATTTCATGCTTACATGGAACAATGCCAAAAACATGCAGAAAAGAGCTGCCATAAACTGCAGGTAGTTTTGTGCTGTTAGTGACAGAAGAAATTAGCCCATGCAATGCATCAAGCAGAAGCAACTATATTGCTTGAGTACCCAACATACCTCCCTTAGAACTAGACTAAGTTCCCCTGAATCGTTCTTCATACTTTCAACTCTGGAAACTCCAGTGAAAGTAAGAACATGCTGTGTAAACAAGATTTGAAGCCTTCAGCAGAGGCATCTACCTTAATAGCAAATCCTAGCAGAAAGAGCACTGCATTTTTTTTTTTTTTTTTCACTGTTGTAGTCAGCTGAGATCAATCTTATTTGAGCTAATACAGATCAGTCACTAGGGATGCCTATTTAACTTCACTCAAGACACTATCACATAGGGCTTATTACTGAAATAAGAGGAACCCAAATTCATGGTATATTTGTTACTTCTCAGCTGATCTGTTGTGCATAGAAAAGACAGGGTAGAATTCCTTTCACCTCTAGAAGTTAGGCAGTTTGTCTAACCTTGTCATCTGGATTCCTTTAACCACCTATGAAACACCTCCAAAATCAGATCACCCTATATACTTTTACAGTGCCAGAGTTCGGGTGGGCTTTGTTTCACCTAAGCATCAGATTGCTTAAAATACTTCCAAAGCTTCACCACAGGCAACACTGGATTAAAGTAAAACCCTGGTAGGAGTGCAAGGGAACCAGGTATTTAAGAGCAGGCAGGGTTGTTTTTCTTTCCTCCGTTGCATATCTGTTATTTCCTCCTTTTAGTTTGGACAATAAAACCAGGCTGTTCAAGTTCCACTTTTCATCCTATTTCATACTTCGGCCTTCAAATGCACAGGTACAATGGCTAGAAGTGGTCCAATAACTTTCAGTGACATTTAAAAGCATGTTTCTATGAGCATTAGGCAGTTTAAAAGCTAGAAGTGTAGGTTGTTTAAAACAGATTTTTTCATTTTCCCCCAGAAAAGCTTTCCAAATTACAATAAGTGCAAAATAAATAGGCACTACAAAAGTACAACAGATCCTAAAGGAACAGTTAACAACCTGCAGAATTTGTAGATAGTATGATCTTATTTCTATAACTTTTCCTTAAACCACCAAATAGAATGGAGGGAATAATTACATCCCAGAGGCAGTAGACCGCCTGTTAAATTTTACATGACAGCATGAAACCTCTTAAAAATTAACGTATTTCACCAACTCCTACTGGGCTTTTCCATGAGAACAGGTAAGCTTAGAAGTAATTGATTTTTCAGCTTTTCTAGAGAGACCAAAGAAGTGTTTATCACAACTGAGTACAATATTGGCTCTACTTATCTGTGTTCACGTTTCTGGCACTAAGTGTCATCCCGTTATACAACCCAGACAATTAGAGTTAGGTATAGCTTTATGTTCTAAAGCATGTTTTGTGATCACTACTACAGAAGTATTAGCTCACATAGACCAGCAAGTAGCTGATGATACATAGTAAGATATATTGATGAATCAATTAAGGCATTGAGGCATGAGACTATTACCGAAGACAAATTAAGATGCAGGGCAAGGGAGACAAAGAGGTATGTGATCAAATTTGAAGAGCTAGAAAGCTAATGAAGCAGACACAGAAGAAATCTTGAGTGTTTTTCATATTATGGTGTTGATTAAATATTGTACTGAACATAGAAAAAGTTTGATGCTTTTCTTTTTCCTGCATGGCATTCCCATCAAAATTAAGTTGAAAAGGTAAATGCTCCAGCACTTTATAGGTATGAGGTGTTGCTCACCCAGTGAAATACTCTGACTAATGAAAGCACAGCTCAACTTCAAGCCCTGATACCATGAGGCACCATAGGGTTCAACAGTCAAAACTCCCGGCATAGGCAGAGCCTCAGCGATGCCAGTGGGATCCTAGAAGGAAGTTGCGATTTCTTAGACAGGCACAGCTATGTGCTTCCAGCAGGGAAGGTATCTTCTCACACAGCCCAGTCTAAAAATTTGACTCAATCTGTTATTAAATCTACAAATAATTGATACATTAAGTTTTCAGTTTGGCTTTAGTTAGGAGATCAATGCCATGCAGTCACAAAATAATTTCTTACATGGAGTTGAGAACAACTGCCGAATCATTCTGCCACCCAGAAGTGGAAAGCCAAGCCAATTCCAGTCAAGGAGACGCCTTCTCTGTTCTCTATGGGTTATTTCATTACTTTCTAATGAAACATTTCCCACTAGTCAATTATATATGGTAACTAATACCTGGTATTTATAAAAGAGGAGGCAACATTTTTTCATCTTCTTCTTGGGACATCATCTTCCCAAAAACACCCCAACTGTAATTCTCTACTGATAGAGACATAAGAGCAAGGACAGGTATAAACATATCCTCCAATGCTTTCAAAGGTGTCCCTGCTAGGAGACACTCTACTCTAAAAGAGATCTTTCATAGCATACGCTGGATATACAGTGACACTAAAAAAAACTTCAGCCAGGAAGAAAAAAAACCAATGCTAGGAACAGCATGAGGCAACCCTCCCTTAAAGGAGCAGAAATTCCCATAGGCTTCAGATCAGCCAATTTCAGAGGAGCAAAGATGAGCATCTGACAAAATTTGAATCCCATTATGTTTAATGTTCTGTTTCCATTTTAATCTGTGCCCAGCTGCCTAACCTCTTGGGCAGACAGACAAGCTCAGCTCAGAGGTTTTGGTATCTCTTGTCCTTTAAGAACATAACTTGATTTCAGGCATTCCACCTTCAGTGGAAAGGTCAAAGCCTCTAGTGATAGAATTACTTCAGATATGTAGAGATACCCACGCTTCACCAGCAAAGTTTCAGTGAAGTAGGCATAACAGCAGTTATATGCCTAGTAAATCCACAGGTAGGCTTCCCAAACTACGTATCTCTGGTCCAGCTGTTGGCAGTAGAAGCAAATACAAATGCTGACCGCTCAGACAACACCTGAATGCCTTTAACTTTTGCAAGCTGACCACTCTTAGTACATGCATCAATCAGGGGAATCCATGCTGTAGAAGTAACAGTTTCAACTATCATTTCCAAGAACTGTTTGGAGGAAACCATTTGATCTAAATGACTAAATACTTGGTATAACATCCCCCATTATGTCTCAAGAATTTCTAAATCAAGTACTGACAGCTGTTAGCATGTTTCAACAGCCGCTAAGGCTCTACCATTTGTTTAGACCATCCTAAGACTTGAAATTCCCACACCTAAATCAGCTTTTTTGCAGTACCTTGGAGAGAAGCCTTAAAAGACCACATATCAATACCATTTCAGTTGGGTCTCACTACATCAGTTTCTACATAACGCAGAGAAAAACAGTGCACGCAGCAAGTACCACATGGCTCAAAGCTTCAGGTTGAGGCTGCTCATCTGCGCTCTTTACTCAGAGGAATATTCTCCCCAACACACATATAGCAAGTCCTATCACATGAAAACCAGCAGAAGTTGATCTGTTATATGTACACAATCAAATCCCAGGTACAAGGCTTTTAGACTCAAGCAGAAAAAAAGAGATGCTTTTAACTGAAACAGAAGTAACAAATCTAAAGTAAATTTAAGTATTTCAGTTCAGTTGGAAGGTATCTACAATTATCATCCAGTACAATTGCTTGACCACTTCACGACTGACCAAAAATTAAAGTACATTAAGAGTCATTTGGACAATGCCCTTAGTAAACTTTGACAGGCATAAGGCATCAATCACCTCTTTAGGAAGCTTGTTCCAGCATACCATAGGTCTGCTTTTGTTCTTCAGCTATAATAATTTTTACAATGGCATTTTTCAGTGGTCTCATGTTTCTTATGGAAGCACAGATAGCTAATGCTTATTCATCCTTATATAGCTCTTCCTAGTAAAATTTCTTCACAGTAAAGCAGAACCATAGTGACACTGGGCTGGTCCTTTTTGATCTCCCTCTAAACAATGTCTGAGCAGGTCAAATACAGTTTTTAGAGAGATATAGAGGCCTTACAAAGCACCGGTTCCTGATCACCCAAAGCCTCTCATTTGATGCCCCTCATTTCTGCAGACCCTGACTTGCTGCCCTATACATTTCTGTCAATTCACACAGATACCTGAAATGTTACTGACTTGAGGCACATGCACCTGAGCAAAGTTAATGGTGGCAGCACGAAATTAGTAGATGAGCAACAGTTTAGAGAGTCCATGAACCAGTCAATTGCTGTCTGTTGAGGAGTTGCTTTCCTTTGTCCATGATGAATACCATAGCTTTATTAGGAAGCACACACACTCCAGCCTTGTTTCACAGTCCACAGATGTTTTGCTTGAACTCTAATTAGCTCTCATCTGCAGTTCAAACAGCTGTACTAAGTAGGATTGTTGCTCAAGTCACTAGGCTTCTGCTGGCTACAGAACTCTCCTCAGAAGACCGCCCCTCCCTTTTAAAATGTTTAATTATTCCCAGCATTATTTTCCCCACTTGTTAAGATCTTAGAAAAGTAGCAATTCAGAAATTCAGGGCTCATTGCACAGCAAATGCACATTGCAGGACCTCATGGAGCCCACCAAAACAGAACTGCCACTTACTAGTAAGCTCTGAGTCCATGTTTTACAGCTTCTCAGAGCAGTCCCCTGCAATAAGTTTGTAGGCATCTGACACAACATTAGTTTACAATAGACAACAAGTAATGAGAGAAACAGACTGACTTCTCCCTGTAGTGTGATATTTGGGCCCTCCTCTTGGTGTGATGAGAGGAGGATCCAAGCAAGGCAATCACTATTGCACAGCGGTCTGAACACAAAAATACAGCTGAAGTGACACACATTGTCCCCTTGAGATTACGGTAAGCAGCACAGGGCCGTCGTACCATTTACCCTTCCCTGTGGCTTTAAGAAAAGCCAGTAGAGAAGGGTTTTACATTTAAACCATATTATCAGGGTCTCCCACAAGCAGGGGATCGTGCCTGCTGTTACCACCTCTGTTACTGGTGTTTCTCACCAAGACACACACAAAATGTTGTGAGACCTTATTGCTCTCAACTACCTGAAAGGAGGTTGTAGCTAGGTGGGCATCAGTCTCATTTTCCAAGTAACAAGTGGAGATGAACCCAAAGTGGACCAGGAAAGACTTAGATTGGGTATTATGAAAAAATTCTTCACTGAAGTGTTTGTCAAGCACTGGAACAGGCTGCCCATGGAAGTGGTTGAGTCACCATCCCTGGAGGCATTTAAAGGATGTAAATCTGGCATTTAGGGATATAGTTTAGTGGTGGACAGGGTACTGTTAGGTTAGCAGTTGGCCTCAATCTTAAGGGTCTTTTCCAACCTTAATAATTCTATGACTCTAAGTACTTCACATTAAACTCAAAGGGAACAGATCCTGGGCAATCTCTCATCTGGCCATACATTCTTGCTACAACACATGTCAGAGCTTCATTGCTAGTGGTCTCGAGGCTTCACAGGATCATGAACAACACTGTGTTCCCTGAAACATGCTACATACTTTCATGCAGATTTTCTGTGCCTGGAAGCAATAATAGAAGTTACTGGGCAGCCAATAAAGCAAAAAAATGTTGAGAGAATGTGATCCAGCAGATCATGGGCGCTTTCTTTGGGTTGCTAGGTCAGGAGGCTTTGTTTCCTTTAATGTTTCCTTCCTTGGCAATTCTGAAATCATTGGAATTAGTTTAGAGATATGTAGAAGTCATGCATAAAATTTCAGTTTATCCCTGGAGATACTATAGCATGCTTTTCTGTAGCAATAATAAAATACCAAGAGCAAACCAACAACCATCAGTTTTAGTTTCAGTGAAGCTGTGCAGGGTTTAGAAGAAGTCTGACCCTGATCTGCACCCAGAGCTTCTACAAGCATCAGGCACATTTACTCACTTGAAAATAGTATTTAATTAATACCACAATTAAGAGACAATTGAGAAGTACCCATTTCCAAACCAGTCAATGGATCTTACGTCATGGAGATTATAATTTTCATCTTTTCCATTTTTAATGGCAGAGGCAATGAAGGGGGGACTGCTCAAAGGACAGTTGTCACTCAATATTGTACAACCACAAAAGATAAACCCTGCTCTGAAAAGAGCACACTATATTTGACAAAAAGGAAAGATAAATGAACAAGGTAATTATTCAAAGAGCAGAACTTAAACATGTGAAGCAAGCTCATTTATTAGACAATTATTAGACCCATAACAGTATTTTATGAATTGCACTGCCCTGAGAGTAGTATACAATTTGTTCCTAAATGTAGTCCTCTAATGAGGACATGTTTGCCTAGCCCTTTCCCACCTACTGACAGTGTTGTATACAGTTTTGGTGCTTTACAAAGGAATAAATATAGTGATAAAGCCATAATATTTCCTACTCTCATTAGGATAGGAAGAACAGGGGAAATAAAGAGCTTTTTATTCTGCCTCCTCACCCCCAAGCCCAAGCTCCTGCCACCTACTGTTATCACTCTGGAGGAGGCTGTAGGTGTGTCCACTAGAAGGCAGACATCCATAGGAGACATCATAACTACCTACCAAAAGAGTAGCTAATCTCCTTGGAGTCCAGTTGTACAGTTGCTTCTCACTGATTAGGTGTGTTTGGAAGAGAGCTAAATTAGGTAGGACTAATTTAGTTTATTAAAGAATATGAGCATTCAGGATCAGTTAAAATATAAAATGTTAGTTTCCATCTATGATTACTCAAAGTGCTCAGAAAAGCACATATATACATTAATACCCATAGATTATGTTTGCCAGTGATTACTACAATGGTGGTGGAGAAACAGGCACTAGCCTACATTCTTGTTGCACAGCATTATTGATTCCACTACATTATCATAATATTACAGCAAATAGCTGGAACCTTCACAGTTCCTATGTGAATTTACACACTCCATAGCGTCTATGCATTATAACACAGAAGAGGTTAATCATTTACTTCAGGTAGAGGGGACAGTAAGAAAAACCTTCCCCTTCCACCCCTCAATAGAATTTCAAACACATGTTTCTCTGTACTTCTTTTTCCTCAGAATGGCTTTTAGCAACACAAGTGCATTTTCTCCAAGAGCTTCCAGCTAGCTCATGCTTTAAGTATTTTTTTCCAATGCCACCAGGTGAATTATTTTCCTAGTGAGGTCCAGCTGCAGGCACCAGCCACAGGCTGGGGGACTACTCCACAGTTCCAGTAGTTGTGCAGTCAGCCAGCAGTCATTTGTAGGAATAAATTTGAACTTTGGAAATTCTCAGGGTCTTTCTTTGTTTCTCCCCAGGATCCCTGAGACCAGAATTTTAGCAGCATAGGAGACTTCTTTCCCCACAAGTCAGCCTGAACATCTTCCAGTAGCTTCTCTGCAGACCCAGAAGCCCAAGATCAATGAAAGAATGAAACACCTAGACACTTTGCCAAACAACAGCTTTAGAGTAAAATCTCTGAACTGTAAACATGTCAAAAAGCATAGAAAGTATTTTGCTTGTAAACATTTTAATCATGCCATAGAAATCTACTCAAGAGTATCTTTACTGGAGTCTGAGTTCAAATAATGTACAAGCTCAGTTCTGTGCATTACTATCCCCACAAGCCTGACACAGCCCATTAACCATCTAATACATTGGAAACACACTTTTCTTGTGCCCAGCTAGAGCTGCAATATGTTTTGCTAGCAATAAGTTAGCTATGTGCTCACTTAAATATACCAGAGGATTGAGGGAGCTCTGAGCAAAGCGATAACTTCACAATAGCTACTCAATAACAGTACTACTAAAATTAAATGCCCTTACCAAAAATTTTTTGTATGCTCACACAAAGTCAGCAAGTGATTTCTATATTACCATTAATTTCTTATCACCTCATCTTACTGGTCACAATTTCCACTTAGCAGCAAAGCCACAGCATCAGTGCAAGCAGCACAGACCTGGGA
This sequence comes from Phalacrocorax carbo, assembly GCF_963921805.1. Lineage (NCBI taxonomy): Eukaryota > Metazoa > Chordata > Aves > Suliformes > Phalacrocoracidae > Phalacrocorax > Phalacrocorax carbo. The sequence continues at coordinate 12,668,292 of NC_087524.1, forward strand.
GGCACAGCAAGTGCTCAGTAAATGCCTTACTGTGAAGCATAACCTCTGTGGGGTTTTGTACCAGTATGTTCCTCACATTCATAACTGCTCATGATTTTCAAGAGTTTCTTTTTCTGTGGATTGTGCAATCTGTTTGCTGTCAGGACTTGCCTTAACACAAGGAGCATTTCACTAATCTGATCAAATTTCTAGTCTCTGTACAAGCCTCAGGAGCAACCACTCATTAGCAGCTTCATCCCAGTCTTAAAGAGATCAGAAGTACAAAGAACATTTTAATCCTTTTAGTGGGACAGTTTCAGGTAAGTGTTTACTTCTTAGGTATCTCAAGCTTTGGAATGTCTTTGCATTTCACAAGGTGACAGCAACAAGTAGGAAGATTCATGTTTGTAGACCCTGAGTGACAAGTGTGATCAAAAGCTCACAGAATTGCACTTGTAATAGAGTCATTCTAACTCATGTTATCAGCTCTTCCAGTTTTGTTTACTTCGATTTATAGAGGACTCACCAAAATTTCTGCATCTAGAAACCCGTGTTCTGTGATTAGACCATATGCTAGAAGAAAAAATCCACCTTGGAATTAATGACTTCTCTTCTTGACATCCTTATCACCGTAGTTTGAATTTCAAAGGCATTTTGTAACTAAGGGTACAGGCATGTATTGATAGGGATTTTCATAGGAAAATTTAGAGTCTTCAGCTGTATAGTCAAAATCTCACCTTTTATATTTCTGAGTTTTCCTAGGAAGTTATTTGAATCATTATTGTCAGAAAGTTATGCCTTATTCTCAGTCCGACAAACAGTCTATGAAATAAGTTTAGAGATCCAGTGCTGGTCAACAAAGCCAGGATGCTTATTTTCACTTTCTTTTCATTTTGACACATTAAACAATGTCACCTCAGGGAGGTGATACTGACCAGAAATATTACTAAGTTCAGAGTTTTTGACATAAGGACTCACTTCAGATAGAGACCAGTGCAAGCAGTCTCCGCAGCTTTCAGCTGAAGGAGCGCTGGATTAATTCCCGGATGCTTTCACTGGATGCAGAGAAAAGTAGCATTAAACCAGGAGCATGCAAACTGCTGATAAGATGGATTAACTTGTAAAAGGCTCATTTCTGCAAAATCACATTGCTTGCTGTTGAACTCTTGGTGTGTCTGCCAAGTCTACTCTCACCTTCAGACTAAACATTTCAACTTTTTCTTCCCTGCAGCAAAAAGGAAGAGGACACAACAGTTTTGGCTTTGTGTTATTGATTTCCTACATCTATTACCAAGCCAACCACAAATTTATCCCTCGTCTTTTTACTGCAGCCTCAAAGCACACCACAGCTACAGAAAACACATTTTTTGCAAAGACTACCACAGAATTGATGGAGTGGTTATAAGTTGCTGGAGCTACAAACTGAATCCAGATGTCCTAGATCAGTACCCAGTATTTTGTTTTTAAGAATACCTCTGTTTTCCTTTACATCTCTGTTCTCTTCTCATCATGATTGAAACTGCGGTCTTTCCATCTTCTCTTTAAAGCTACCATATGCATGATAAGAACAGGTTCCAGGATCAGGCATCTGTTTTAACAGTCGCGGGAGGACTATAACTAGTCTTTACAGCAGTATTAGGACACAGCTTCTGCAAGGTTAGAATCCAGAAGAGTTCTAGACTTGAGGCAACACAGACATTTTGGCATAACAAGGACTCAACAGCTTCTAGAAACCACTTTATAACAGTTTCATCACATCAGCCAAGAAATACAGCATAGGCTGACAGCTCTGAGTAATAGGATGAAGCAGTACACGCTTTACCTACTTCCTCAGGAAGCTGCAGCAGGAGTATAAGTTGCAACTCTCCAGCTTCAAACACATCCAGAAAGTCCCACATACCACATGCCTTCTGGAGACTACTGGTAGAATTAAGAACCTGAGTTCATGGTCAAAGGTACAAAGCCTTTCAGACCTAGATAGAGTGAAGAAAACTCAGAACTTTCACTACACCTCAGCATATTCCACTTCAGAGCTCTGATGCCAGCACAGAAAGAAGAGTCAATGATCCTGGTGTTACCTACTCTCATCAGTTTTATGTTACCTTCAGTATTCTGCAAGTTATCCAGTTTTGTTGGATAAAATTTGCTTTCTCTTTCACTGCAAGCTCATGTTGCACGTGAACATTGTTCCCCTGGACCACTTCTGATGACACAAGTGTTTCACAGCTGTTTCCAGCTTTGGGGAAAATAAACTGAGTAAAGAGATCCATTACCATTCTCTTCCTGTAAAACCTGATTGAAAAGACCTAATATAGTGTTGCTCTGTCTCTGTTCCTGATCCGCATCATCTGTCTCTAGACCATCTCATAGTTTAGCATAACATAGAAGATTGGTGCCATGGAGCAAATAGATTCCCAGCTGTAGAAGACTACGTAACTCCTATGAGAAACACCCACTATTATCTCCTAAATAAACAGACCTTCCTAAAAATCTTGATCATCTCGGACTTTGTTGAAACTGCATTTGCAAGACTTTCACATATAGAAAAAAAAGCAATGATGAACTAGTTTCTGTATCAAGATTTACACCACCAGTGAACTCTGGTGATTCAGCAGGAGATTTCAATACAGACTTATCTTTGTTTTTCCCACAATGATTTGATGTGAACATGAGCAAGTATGAACAATGTCTTACCAAGAACATATTAAAAAAATCAGGAAGGAATAGTTTTCCACTAAACCTGCAACTCTGATAGTTGCGAAAGATATCACAGCCCCCCAAAAATTTTATTTCAAGTTACATAGTATTAGAGTAGATGCAAAAAAGTAGCAGGTGGCAAAAGCAGGGCGAAAATGGAACTGTATTCAGAGCTGAGTGCGCCACAGTTGTGAATCCACTCAGTGGTGCAGGTGCCAGGCTCTCCTTGGCACAGATGTCTCACCCCTGTAGCACCCACCCAGGCATGGCTCCCAGAGGAGCAGTCTTATTTTGCTTTGCTGATTCTCAAGTTAAAGAATTTAGTTTTGGATTTTCTTGTGGCATAAGATATAAATTTGCTGGTTTCCTCCCATTGCTATTCATGTCAGCTTTTGCACATTATGTTCCAAAGACTGACAGTAATGGTTACAGAGCAGAGGGGGATGTGGGTGGCATGGGGGAATAAATAATAGCTTATTATTATTAGACTATGATGAAAATAAGTAGCAAAAGCCCCACATGGGAGAGGGGAACATATCAATGCAGGGAACCCTAGGGAAACTCCAGCTGTCCTGAATCCAGAATAGGAAGCAGCAGGCTAGTGTTGGTGCCAGGCTGCAGAGCAAGCATATGGGCCATCATCTCACCAGTGCCAGAGAAGCAACTTGGCAGGCAACCATTACCATACACACTCATTACCATTCACCACCTGCAGATCATCCCTTCTTTCCATTTACACCATACCAGTGCTCATGAAAAAATTTTCCTAGTCATTGTCATTAAAACCAGCTGACTAATACTGCTGCTGACAGTGGTTTGAGCTAAATTAGCTGGCTTTGCTCTATTCAGTCCTCAGTGTGAGTCCTGGCAGCTGTGGATATGGTAGTTGCTCCAAGACCATTGGTAGGGATACTTTTTTAAAAAATCAATTAGTTTAGAATCATTAAAGAATTATACTTTCTGACATGCTATAGAATTAGGAAGTAGCAAAATTTTGAATACTTAGCTGTCATTTATTCTACTTTTTTCTACATTAGTTTTATTCTGCTCTCAACTCATATTTCCCTCTCCCAAGACACTCACACCAGTTTGACCTCCACTGAAAAACACCACTGTAAAGGTCCTCTTGGCATCTCCTGCCTCTATTAGAATTACTCCTTAGAACAAAGGCATGATTTGTTTTCTGCCAAAACTTTTCCAAAAGGTTTGAGATCACTAAATTCTACCTGCCTCAAATCGTTACAGAGGATACATAAGCCTAATAGGATTAAAAAATCTGTACCCTTCCCATTTATCTCTTTAGTAGGCTTACTAAATCAGTAAAATAAGAATGATGGGGCATACATGGTTAAAACTGTATAGTAAAAGAGTCAGAAAGAAAGAAATATCAAAACTAAGTTCATAACCCACAAAAACCTCTTTGGAAGGGTATGAGCAAATCAACTAAACTGTTCTAGCACAAAATTGTAACTGAGTAAATACAGAAGTTATATAACATCAGGAAAGTTCCATCTGCAGAAAAAGTCTTGCTGGTTTAATCTATCCTTTTATCAGAGAAGTCTTCAGGAGGGCTGTCAGCTTTGCAGTTCCTGTGCTTGCACAGTGCTTTAGATTTATACCCACCTCATTAAGAACCCATGGGAAAGTAGGGTTCCTTTTAAGCTTTTTGTTTTAAAGCCTTGGCTTCACGCTGCTTCCAAAAAGACAATTTTTTTATTGTAGCCAATATTCTTTTGGTAGCTGCAACACACAGGTCTATGGAGGCATACAAGCTTTTTGCCTTCTACATAACAAAAGTTGGTAGAAGCTACTTGGACACAGATAGGAAGGCAAATAATATTTATTATAAGCACACAGTCCTGCTCAGCCGTTCCATCTCAGCTCCCAACTTGGCTCCCTTCCACCCCTTAGTCGTCTTAAGTTACACTGACTTATCTGTCCCGTTTGTTTCTGATTATCTTTTCAATACTACTTCTTTGACCAAGTAAAACATCTTTAAAACTTGATAAAGGCTCTTTCAGGAAAGATTATTTTAAGTTATACTTGCCTTTTTTCTCCCCTCAACTTGTTAGCCAAACCAATACAAGCATTACAGACTTTCTCACAAAATATCCTTAAGGTACAACCACTACCACTGACAGAGGTGAAAAACATAAGTTGTAAAGGTTTCAATTCCCATTTCACTTATTCCCCACTCTTACTTCAAGGATAAATATAGTAGGTGAGGTCATACAAGAAACAGACATGATAAGTTGGGGGGGGGGGGGGGGGGGGGGAAACTCCTTGGGCCCAAGTATAGTACAAAGGCTTTTAAAGTTACTTTCATAGTTTTCCATACAGAGCAGAATAACACTTTCCAAGAGGTAGATCTGTGCTGGAGAGAAGTATAGCAACTACTATTAAAAACCTTTAGCAAGTTTGAAGCCTATAAACATAATTGAAATTAAAGCTAGTGTTACCTGTCCTACAAAATCTGTTCTATTGTATCTTAGTGTTGACTGATCAAAGCCACCACCCTCATGGGAGAGAACAGAAAAATTGTATCCTCACTCCATTAAGATTCATGGTGGACAACAGCATTAAAGAAAGCAGTAGTGAGGGTTTGCTTATATTCAGAGATACCTCATCTGAGGAGAGCTCCAGAGGCTTGAAACTCCTTCTTTTCACTTGACTATTAAAACCTTGCTTTCTCAAATTCTTCCAGGTGAATTCACTACCCCCTATGCATAGCAAAAGGAGCTTCGTATGACTAAGTCTTGAATAGGTATCATTTACTTCAAGGAAGTACTGCATCTTCAGTAAACTTTTATTAGTTTCACCTGCACCAAAATTAAGATACAAGTGTTTTGAGGAGCCAAAACCCTCCATGGCAATTATTCTTGGGGCTTTCAGCTAGAAACTATGGAGGAGGGAGAGAGCTACCAGCAGCCCTGTGATGGAATGATGGACAGGGATGGCAAGTAGAGGGCTTGGGGCAGCAGGAATGAAAGGGAACACTAACAAAACAGACAGCCTAAACAACGGAAAAAGCTTCCTCAAAGCACTTGTGGACTCCCTAAATCAATTGGTTCTGAGAGGGGGACATAGTCATCTTCCTGATATGTTCTTTTCCAGACTTTTGTACAACTGAGACTTACTGGGCACATTTCAAATGTCAACGAGATGATAGAACTATAACCACCCCTGTGTCTATTATAGAGACTCAATTAGCTTTAAACGTTCATGGTGCAGTTCTGGTAATTAGTTTGAAAAAGTTGTGATATAGTTGTAGATGTTCCAGGAACAGAATTAGAGCCAGGACTGACAGATGGATTATTTTCTGCAAGTTATTTGTTCAGCATACTCTTGCAGAAAATTCAGATAGAATGTAACACAATAGGACTGTATAACAATTATTCTAAATCTCTGTATAGTTTAGAAGAAATTACTTCCCTTTTGTAGCTCCATTGAGCCATCCACATGCTTTTATAAATGAGTTATAGGAAAATTTACTTTTTACTTCTCTAGCAAATTCTGTCAGGCAGTCCCCTTCAGAAAAAGCAGTAGGAAGTTTTAGAATTTTAAAGCTTATTCCTTTTTACATCAAACTTTCTTTAGGGGGTTAGAAAGGAAAATATATTATGCTCTTATTCTAAGTACAGCTTTTTTAAAAGCTGACCTTTACCTACTAAACAGATGAGATTGGCAAGATTTCACATGCTGATATAGCTTCATGGTACATCCAAACCTAACAATGAAAGTCGCATCAAGTCTACCAGTTGCTAAAATGAATAGAAGTTTTTAATCCAGCACATTGCCTTGTACTTCCAGACATCACTCCTGGAGCCAAGTTTGTACTTGGAATAGAGCAAAGTGGTGTTAGAGTTACAGCTGCATATTATCCAGAATCTTTAAAGCATCACAGCCGTAAGATAAAGAAAACTCTTACTATAAGGGAGGTAGATCAGGAGACAATGTCATTTTGTACACATGGTCAACATAAGAAAGTAAAGTCCTACCTTACTGTTTCAGTGGCCTAACCACCAGCATACATTAAGAAACAGGAGACTAATTTTTACCAGTTATTCTTCAGTCGTTACAAATGCAGGATGGTGCATTACATAATAAAACCATTGAACTCTAGGTCTCTGGCTGTATCCTCAGCTTGATAAGTTATCCAGTGGCACTACTAAACCAGACATAAGAACATGACACCTACACTATGGCACTGATAAACATCCAGCTATTGTGACCTGGACTCATACCTCTACCTTGATGATACCTCATTGCTATGCATAAATCCAGATTCTAGATAGCCACAGCTGCAGACTACACACAGGCCACCTCCAGAGGAACTGAGGCCATGCTTTTACCTGGAGTAGCTGCTAGATGATGTGAACATGGCTCAGTGATTGTCTAGAAATCCCAGTATTTCTTATACATCAAAGCAAGCATCTTGCTTTCAGGACTGTGGGTGAGGAAAGCTTAAAACAAGCCCTAAGTGCCATTAAAAACAGAAGAAAACATGAATACTTAAAGTATAGAGATTAAGTATTAGTTACATTCCTAAATGCTTTAGATCAACAGTACTGTAGTTATATCACTCACATTATTAACGTTGGTTCTGTTTGCAGTATCTTTTGCAGATTTTATAGGATATGCCCAGGCCGCAAGATCCAAAGTTACCTTGATATAGAAATGCAGGCCAATTACCAATTTCTAAGACCATTGCATTTAAGAGTAATGCCATTCAAAAACCCAAATATTTGCAAAAATATGATGAAAAGAAGTCACAACTGATTCTAAATAAGTAGCAGTTACAATTACTTTTTTCTCAGTGTGCTGCAACACATTAAGGGTTTAGAACAAACTGACTTTTGGGGGAAAAAAGCTGAATGCCAACTTAAAAGGTGATACTTGTTGAATTATGAGGTAAACCTTGGGGTAACGATAAGATGACCTTGAAGACTCCTTTCAGTGTTGTTTAAATCTAGTCTTTTATAAGATACTAACAGCCTGTCAACCTCCTACCTTGATCTGAATGAGGTTCAGTATATCTTAGAGTAAGATAAAGGACTGAATAACCTTATTTCCCTAGTTATTAATGTCAAAAGAAATTCAACCATAGAAATGAACCCCAGACAATGTTACTGCTGCAAGCCTACGCAACCCAGCTCACAGGTTGACTTTTGGGCCAGGAAGATATACTATTCTGTCCTTCTGGGAGCAATTCATCTTCCTAGACTAGTTTGGTAGGTATCTGACCTAAAAAACTCATCCAGATTCTTTCTGTAACCTATGGAAATAGAAAAACATCTTTAGAGAGCAATTTGTTCCATTCTAAGTCTTCTGGGAGGTGTCACTTAGCATCCGTTACTATAGAGGGAGTCTAGAAGCTTAGCTTAGGCTCTATGTCTAAATAAGGTAGATTTCAACGTCTGAAGTTTATTGATATTTGCATTAGTGGTGCAGTTTATTTTAACTACTTTCAGCTACCAGTACAAAAATAAGTTGCTTCATATAAATAGCGTCTAAGAATTATTTCATTCATATGACAATGATAGTGGGTGTATTAGAAATATATCTCCAAAGAGGGGGAAAAACCACACACCTGTAAAAAAGTTGAAAGGTTATCATACTCTAAAACCCATGTGTCCAAAAGTTGACACTAGATTGCTTCCCTACAGTTTCCTATTAGCATGCTGCTAATGAGAAATTGCAAGTCCACTCTTTTGTTGGGCATCTAATGAACCTGATCTGTTTCAATGTGCAGCCTATGGCTCTACACAATTTGATCCCACAATACTGAATGTTAAGTGCCACTCCCATCCCTCCCTGTGTTCCTAAAAACCTAGCCAACTCATCCTCTGGGAAAGAGGAAAATGCTAACAACCAAAATTACAAATACTTCATTGTCTTATTACAATACGCTTATTTACATAAATGCCCTCTATTCATTTTATTGGATCAGCCTGACCAAAACAAAATTTGCATTTAAATAGTATCACTATAATTGACATCAAGTACCTGGACTTATTTTCACACTCTTATTTCTACACATAAGAGGCAGGAGAAAAATGTTTCTCTACTCAGAGAGCAAAAGGTCAGTTTGAGATAGTAGCAAAGCAATTTCTCAGATTTTTTTAATTTTTTTTTTTTTTTAAGTTCTCCAGGGACCCTGTACTTTTCCCCACTTTAATATATATGGTAGTTAAAGAAATAGCAGAAAAATCAGACTTGATCTAGTCAAGGGAGGACTGAATTGGTTTGCATGATCTCATAGCAAAGAGAAGAGTTGCTTATAGGTAGCATTCCCAAGTAGAAACCTCACAGCCAAAAGCTACCACAAATCAGGACAACTATCATACCAGCAATCATACACTGGGAAGCAGAAACACAGGTCCAGCGTAAGAAGGGTTTGTTATCACAGACTAGAATTTCTCTGGAAGGAAAGGTTGTCTCTTCAGAACTGAAAGAGATTGCTGCAGGAAGAGTTACTGGAGCTTCTTTGAGTACAACCCTGCTGCAGAAAGGGGACTGGCTTATATTTTAGAGATAAGATACAAGAAAAGTGGTAGTCCCCCAGTGGAGAACAGGACAGGGGCTATGGAGAGACAAGCACAACAAGCAAGGATCAAACGCCACCAGCTACAAGAACTGGAATAGGTTCAGAGCAGCTGTCTGCTTTCAGCCAATACCCCTCCTATCCCCCACCCCCACCCCTGAGTACCAGTTTACAGTAGATTAGTAGGCCTGCTACCTGAAAGCATCCCATAGACCTACATTTTGCTACAAGATAAAAATACCAATTAGAAATTGCTTTGTCATCTCAAAAGAAAGTCCAAAACAGAAGGAGCTAATAAAAGCTTCATTTCCTGCAGCTCTGGAATACAGCACAAATCACTGTTTGGATGAAGAATGGAAGTACAGTAATGATTATAGGATAATGATTATGTTCGTGATTGTGTTTTTATTTGGGCTTGTTGGCTCTTTCCCTATGGTTCTTTTCTCCACTGCGTTTCTCATCCATAAAGCCACAGAAGTGTATCATTGCCACATGGGAAAGCTTCCAATGAAGCATTTAAATAAGGTGAATATTTGTTAATTCCGGAAGAGGGTAAAAATTTGTAGCAATATGCAAAGGATAAAACCTTGAAGTAAAGGGTTGTATGAACACAGCTGAACTGCATCAGCCAAAGCAGCGTTTTTCAAAACATAGGCTGTAAAGCACCAAAAGGCTCACAAAGGACATCCCTTTTCAGACATGAAGATGGCAGCTCACCTTTGTCAAAAGATGAAACTGAGCACAGCAGTTCCAGTTACGGGCTGGAAGAGTTTCACAAGGAAGGGAAGGGTTAGTTACCTCAAATTGCTAACACTCTAAGTCACAACAGATTTTAAACATTTCTGAGGGTTTGGGGTGGGGAGGGCAACCTCTGAGAGCAGACAGAGTATGCAGAACCTTACACAGGTGGGCTGATACATGACCTTTTCAAAGGAAGGCTTTGTGTTAGCCTCAGCATAGCGTAAGCACAGGTTTGTTGAACTGAGTGATACATTTGCTCAAATACTGTGGCTCAGTGTCAGAGGCTCCATGACATCTAAAAAAATTCCGCTCACCCCGTGCAATATCAGCTGCATGTGTTTTGTGTTTGGTTTCTCATTTTTCTATCCTAATAATTAAGGTAAAGAACTTTCTCAGAAAAAAAAAGACAGAATTCACAGCTATACCTGAAGCAGAAATGTTCCTAAATATCATCCAAAGCTAACATTTATAGTTTTGCAAGGAGGGAGATTTTTGAGTAATCAAGATTGGATGAAGATCAAGTTACAGACAAATAAAATACTTGTAAGGTTTAGTCCTCAGATTAACATCTTCCTGCCACTTTGCCAACCCCAACAGCATCCTTGTCCCCCCACTGCAACAGGAGCTACTGCAAGGCAGGTCTAACACACACCAACCTGTAACGGCCATTTAGGAGTTGCTACCTCAGCTGGGTTCATTGCAGCACACTACCCTTCCATCCCAACACACCTGCTGTGACAGAGACCCTGTAAAAGGCATCATTTGCTCATCATCTCACTCCTGCCAGGGAAATCAGCTGTACAGGTAGTGCAGTTTCAGGATGTCCATTTAAGAAACCGACTGTACTTCACCAGGAATCAGAGCAACTGAAAGCTAATCAAAGGATGCTGCTTGTGCTCTGCTGCAATAAGTTAAAACACCCTGTTTTAGTCCTGTTACTTGTATTACAATCCCCAGCAATAAACAGCTCCAGGATGGTTGTTCTGGACATCTAATATTCAACACTCCTTAAATATTGCTGGGAATCTGACTCCATTTCATTGGAGGCAAAGGATCTATCAAGCCTCAGCATAGTTATCTCTATCAAAAACAATATTCTGCTCCATTTATTGTTATTCACTTACACAGCAGAGTAAGTCCTTTCTTCCCAAAGGAGAGACTTACTGTGCTGAACAGCAAAACAGGAGTCTATTTCTGCAAAAAGTTGTTGTCCAGCTCCTTCTATGTACACCCTGTCACAGTTATTGTGGCACAAATAATTTCTGGAAGGAATAAAGGAATAGTTGTCATGACAGCTCAGGTAACATCTTACCCACATACTTTAAGAGGTTTGGTGCGGTGGGTTTTTTGTCTGTTTGGGGTTTTTTTGGTTGGGTGGTTTTTTGGTTGGTTTTTTTTTTTTTTTTTTTTTAGAAATTAGCTCCTGGGTTGGGTTTTGCATCAGTGAAGACAGAGGCGCTGACAAACAGGAAACTGTAGGAATGCAAATATTTAGTATCACCTGAAGTGTTCTGCAGAATTCAGGTTTGTATGCAAAGACATTGTTATACTCTAAAGTATAGCCAGTGAAGGTTTTCACCTTCTTTCCAACCCCTCTATAAATAATTAAATATACAATTAATCACAAACCTTTTGACCAAAATCAAGCCCCATACCAAGACTTCCATTGGTTTCAGACAGTCACTGCCAAGAAAAAAAACTAAACAATCAGCCAGGTTATATTTTATCTCCAGAAGATGACAGTGCTCTTTGAGGACACCATATAGTAAGTACAGACACAGGACTGCTACAGAATTTTGCTTAAACCTTTGCCTGCTTTAGATGTGCTCTGATCTAGAAGCTTGGTGCAGTCTTCTCTGGAGCCCCAACCCTGTATTATTTCATGTTGTTTACCTCAAATACCATTATACAAGCTCTTAACCCTACAAGACTTTGCTCACACCTGTGAGGACCAGGTGGGATGAGTACAGGATTTTAGGGCCAGGCCCCAGTCCCTACAGCATGCTATACAAAAATTCATTAGACTACATCCACCACTGCATGAATCCCATCCCATATAGTCTCAAAATTTTAAACAAAGCAGATATTTTAGTATTCGTACAAGCCTGTTCTCTGAAAGCCTACTGCTTGATTCAGAATTGCTCTGGTACCTACCTTGCTAGAGTCACATCTGCTTTTGATTTTTGCATTGTTCCTCGAAACCTCGTGCAAAAGAGAGACTTCATCTAGAAAATAGCCTGTGTTACAGAAGATTACTAATTCCATGTGTAGGCTTTGGAAAGCATGTACACATGACTGGGAAAAGGAAACACCTCCAGCCCAGAGCACTCTGCAGATTATATGAGTGACTTCTGAGAACCTCAGATATGCTCAAAATTCAGCTGATCATGGTCAAAGACATACAGGTACTGATTTGTTAACTTGCAGATTCTTGCCTCTCTAGAATCTGGCATACAGGTATTAGCTCAAGAATTTGCAGAGGCACAGTTTCCAGCACACCATAAATTACTTTGTAAAAGGCCCTTTTGAATGCAACTGGGATAATTAATCTCCTTTCTCATGAGGAAATGGTGCGCAAGACTCCAGTAAGGGTAACTCAGTATCATTTAAGTGCCATATGGCAAGTGTTAGTGGTAAAACATTTAACCTGAACCTTAAAAGTCCACTAGTGAGAGTGCCAACATTTCCCTGTCTGCTTAACTTTCTACTGCAGTTTTGTACTGATAACTACCAAAAGCATATTAATTCCATGTCATCTTCGTTCAAAAACAGCTTCAATAACTGCTTCGGGTCTTTTATCAATACTCTAATTTGTCAGGCATCTTAAAAGTATCCTGTCACTTATATTGATGCAATTTCTGCTAAAGCCCAAATGGACACTTACCCATCTTTAACCAAGCCTTTCTAAGAACTCGAATCATATAAAGGAGAGAAGAATGTTCATTTTAGTAATAATTTTTTGTAGGTCATTGGATTGACTGAGGTTTGTAGGCAATGGAGAGTGGTATCTTCCACCTGAGCTGTTAATAGGTACAGGAAAACAAGCTGCCTTTTTTCCCCGAGTTATTGCAGGCCAAAGTACTTGTCAGTTCTGACAAATACAGCAGTGATTCAACGGGGGCGGGGGGGCAGAAGTAAGAAATCCAGTTACAGATTGAATTGTTGCTTTTTAAAGTCAATTCCCCACCCTCATACCAGTCAGAATGAAATGATCCACTAATACACTCAACTATTTCAGGTTATAGATACTAGAGTGCTCAGTTCCCAGTGCCGTAAATGGGCATAGCAAGAGCCTGCCTCACAGGCATCAAAAGTCAACACTTTTAATAGGGACTATTTTCACTTCTCCCAGTAGAAAAGTCAAGTTCTTTACAGACAGATGACTGTTCACTTGAAGACATCTGCATGACACCATCACCTATTAACTATTTTAATTTATTTTTAAATACAACTTAGTTGGTCTGTTCTCCTTCATCCACATATCAAGCAATTAATTTCAGATTTGTCTTCATGACCCTGTTAATTCAAGTGACTGACATTTGGCTTTGAGCACTCAGCTTTGTCATATTATGCGTTAAAACTGTGCATTCATGAAACCTTACATGAGCTGGAGAATTGCATCAGATAGCTGATCTTCCACTTCTTTTGTCTCCTTCTTATTTGATACTTATCCAGTCAGGCCATCCTAATCCAGACATAAACCTGGTGGCCAAGTCTTATTTCTGTGACGCCTTTTTCCCCCCTGCACATCCTGCTCTGTGTGCAAGGCGGCTCATCGCTCCTTCTCCTGCCGGAAGAGTCCCAAGAACTTTCAATCTAAAGTGACTGAATCTCTCTATCCTGAGGATCGCAGGACACTGTACTGCTAACACCGGCTCTTTTGCTTACTTATAAGTCACATCATTTTCAACCTGATGAACTCATTAATCCAACAGAAGTAAAGAGCTTTGACCTGCTCAAGTGAGTCAGTTGAGGCACATTTAAATTTCATAAACACCTCATGCTAGTCTGTATGAGCCTACAGACATGAACTTTGAATATCCATAACTGAGGATTAAACTATTAGCAGTATTTTATAACACATTAATTCACTCCTTTTCTCACCCTCCCTCCTTCTGTGTTGTTGTTTGTTGTTTTTTTTTCATGTCCTTAATGTCTAAAGCACACGTTTACTGAACTGGTAAAGAGTTACAATGGACTACTGCTGGAAATTATGATTGCTTTTTCTGTCATTGATAGAATAAAAGCATCTGGAAGAATATTTTCTAGGGACTTTGTTGACCAGGTTATGCTTGTACAGTCCCATTGGTAATTATTTGACAGAAAACACCCTGAACATGTGGTTACTACTGCTAGAACAATCAATAGTAAGATTTTAGTATACAAGTTAATTTTTTTGATTGCAAGTTAGGCCTCCTGCTCTGCTGAAAGCAGTTAGGCTTTGCAAGGCTGTCTTTTATAAGACTTTTTAGAGTCAGAATAGCCCCTGGTATTCCAAACTGATACTGTCTTCTTTTGCATGCAGATTTTTGTCTTCATGTATTCTTCATAATACATTTCCAGAAAAAGTGAAACAATAACCCAAACAGATACAGCATAATGATCTTTTCCAGCTCATTTTTCAAGTTTTGGTCAGTTTCTGTAGTTTGCTACTCTGACATCAACTCATGTCTCAGAGCTGCACAATTGGACTATCTCCAGTTTGAAGCTTTTAAAAAGCCCAGCTAAATTGTTCATTTTTCTAAATTATTTGACTCCGTCTTCTCTGCACTAGAATGCTGTTAGAAAGGTTAAGGAGTAAAGCACAGTTATTGTAACTGAAGCAAGAAAGCTTGAGCTCAAACTTGATAAGCTCTTAAATATAGACTGGCAGCCAGCATATCTGTAGTACATCAAAAGGATGAGTGATCTGCCTAGAAGATACCTGTAGCATGGGAAGGTGTAAGTAAAGAGCAGAAAATACACCCAACTTCTTCATATACTAGAGAGGAGGTATGTTCCTAGCTGGCATCTTTCTGTCAGTAACTATTTGAGACACACCACCACTAATCCACAAGGGAGCCTTTTGAAGGAAAAGCACTAAAACCAGAGTAAATCTTGTAATTTGTCTATCAGCAGTGGCTAATTCTGTCAAACTTATATTACATCTGCCTGTTAGAGAAACAGCAGAAAAATCTTTTTATAGTTTATAGTCTTTAGAGTCAACATTTTGCAAACACTTTTTCCTGAACAAAACTGTACTTTTTAATTACACAGTACTGAGTACCTAGAGGCACTTTGGTTCTCATAATGTGCCATTGCCTATGCATACACATGTATGCACACACCTGAAGAGTGATCCCTGTCCTGGAGAGCAAGAGAGACTACAGAAGGGAAAACCCCATGATACCCAATTCACAGATGGGGCAGCTGCCACAACGAAATTCAGTGACTGACAGTGTATCTGCATTTAGCTGAAGCACACGACTGCAAGCCAGCTTTGAGCAGACACCATGCACAGTAGCTGTAGAAGCACAGCACTCACCGGATGACTGCCATACTGCTGCAGCTGCATTATCTATTAAATACTTGAGTGAAACAATCTGAGACCAGTTCAAGTCTATTCCAGCTATACCACCACCTAAGGGCTCTGGGGTCAGAGGCAGCCTTAACCAAGGGCACGTGAGATGTCACTAACAGAGCACAGTATTTGACCCAGCTCTCGCAGGTTACAAAGCAGGAGTTTTTAACCCAACATCTGTTTCTTCAAGCTGTTGTTTCAGTGCAACCTTGAACACCAGGAAGAGACAGCTCAGTAGTTTTAGAATATGATTTTTATTTTTTCCTTTGGCTCTGTCATCACTGCAAGACTCACTAGGCATCCAGAAGCACTGCTTAATTATTTGCCTTCAGCAGAACAAGCTGCTCACCTGATCAGAGGCAAGAGCTCCAGAAGTCACAGCAATAGGTTCCCTTCCAACATTTTAGTTTAAAATTTGAAGAACAGTAATATCATCTAGTACAGAAGTGAGCTGTGCTGGCAAACTCAGCGACAACTTCAAAAACTCAGGAGAATTTGCAGGATGAGGATGCAGAACAACTTTTATCTAGTTCCTCCTAATTTCTGCCACAGACCTTCTGTCTCCTATGACAATCTTTGCTGGCATATATCCACATCGAAAGATCAGAGCTTAAAGCTACTACAAGATCCTCTCTCAAATATCTACCTGCAAGCAAGACACTGCTCAGCTATTTTTCCCCTTCCCCCTTTTTAAATAAAAAAGGTTCAGGCAGTGAAATAATCCCCCTACAGTCCTTAACTCAGGCCCACAGATAAAGTTTCCGGCAGAGCTAAGCTGAGTTCCAACAGATTTGGTAAAACTACCAGCCAGCAATGCCAGTTTTAGAGTGACTAGGAGGCAGCAATATGGGGCAACATGGCAAAACCTACAAAGCATATTTAAGAGAGTTGTGTACTAGATCTGATCCTTCCATCCCACACAGAGACAAGTCTGTCCGTACACCTCCTCTATCCAAGCCTCAGTGACAGAACTGCACCCTTCAAACAAGCCAAGGGTGCATGTGAAGCAAGAGGGGCAGTAGTGCAGGTCAGACCACCTACTTAGTCATTATGTCTCATTGTACAATCTGTTCCCTGCTTGTGCTCAGCAGCCTGATTCATGGGCCTTCATTCAGTAAGGGACCGAAGCACACAATTATCACTATTTTAGAGCCAAGTACAATGAAAGCAATGGACTGCATCTGTACTTAGTATTAGTCTTTCTTTTGGTGAAATCAAGACTAGATAAGCACACATAGTGCTGATGAAACCTCTGCATGCTCTCTCAGGTTTCTCTGCTCATTCTCTAACAAATTCATCAAGATAAATCTTTTTTTGCCCAGTAAAACCTGATTCCTGAGCCCACACTGCTCCTGACACTCCCAGTCTGAAGCACACAAAGGCATCGGTTTCCCCCTGTTTTGTTAACTTCTGTCACTAACATCCAGGAAGGAGATATCTTCAGCAGACAGAGCAGCCAGGACAATTCTTTTGATCAGGGAAAGCTTGGCATTATGTTTTCCCATCCCTACTTTTTGGGAACCGTAAAGCCTTGAAAAAGTCACTGATGGTGGAGCTGAATAAGTTTGTAAGTCTGTTGTACCACATATCACCAAGCAATGCATTTTATTAGGGTCTGACTTGCATGGTCACTCAGGGAAATTGGGGCAGGCTGAGGGGGTCTGGAGGGAGAAAAAAAAGCCCTTTCTGTCTGCTACTTAAATCATAAATAATGGCAGAGAACAAGAAACATCCATTTTCTGTGTAGAATGCAAACCCCAGGGGCTATCTCCTTATACCCCCACCATAAACTTCATACTAGCAGAGCAGTTTCATGAAAAAGCAAAACAGTTCGTGAGAAAGAAAATCTCTGAAATCTATACATTGGAAACGAAGCAGCAAAGTGCTTTGTCTTGATAGTTTGAATAATAAAATGGTTTTAAGATGCTCACTTCAAGTTATTCATAAATTTACCCATAAAGGCAGTGACAAAGTTTCAAATCTGATGCTTCAAGTGTTCCATTTTGCAAAAAATTTTTGTTGTTTTAGAACTCTGCTTTATCCCAGTTCATGATGAGGGTGGCAATTCAAGATACACACTTTCCGCACAAAAAATAATTTCTGATTTTCACCCCTGTGTGCACGGCTGTGATTGGAGGAGGCAGGCCAGGGTTTGCATGGCAGATAACATTACTGCTTTCCTTCTCACAATTTGTTGTGAAAGAGTGGCAGCTACAGAGCTCAGACATCTCATGCGCAGGGCAGTGGGTATCCCACAAGCAAATGGCAGCTCTCCACCCAGCTTCCCAGGGAGAGAGAAAAACTAATGCACTGCTGTTTCAACTAGTTCCCTGAAACAAGGTATTAGATATTATTTGACATTTATTCTGAGATAAAGGAAGGGTTCATCCATTAGATACCACCCTAACTTTTCTGTCCTTTCTTCTGTTTTAGCAGCTGATCATCCTATCTAGGATAGGTTCAACACTTCAGCTTTTACTGAATCACTTTACTTTTCCTTATTTCCCTGACAGGGAATTTTCGCCTCACTCAAGACAAACGTAGTCCTCTCCTACGTAGTCCTGTTTTCAAGGGGGCAAGAAAGAAGAGAAAAGGGGGAGAGAGAAAAGAGAAGAGATGCTTGCACAAGTCACCTCTAAGGAAATCAATACAAGCAATGCTTCATCTCCTCTCCAATCCCATTGTGTTGTATCCCAAGTGTCTCACTTAAACCAAAACAAGTAACAATAAAACCCCCCAAACATAAGGCATGGCCTGCAGCAGTATTTGTGCTGTGGTATCAGGTGGCAAAGTTCATAGGCTCCCTTGGCTATCTCAGACTCCAGAAGAAACTGCAACCTCCCTTTCTAATTTATTCCTTGCCAGTCAAAGCCTAAGGACTTTGTACTCAAATTTTGTACTTTAGGTTTATACACAGATAAAATCCCACCAAATCCAGAGACATTCGCTTCATTAGAAGCTGAGTGAAAACAACTATGTTGGCAGTTGGCAACTGAGTAGTCCCTTCCCAGTTTGAAGTAAAGAGTTTCTAGCTAGACCAAGTTGCTACCTAAAATACATTGAGGCAGGTCAGCTAAGAGGAAAAAGTTATTTTTGACAGGAAAAATGTTAGCTCCTGGTTCTGTCACTAAAAGAGATGAGGCATTTTCATAATAGCAAAACATTAGCTAGGTAATCACAGGAGCTTGGTTCAAATCCAGGTGCATTTTTATGCCAAGTATGTGGGAGGAGTTTATTTTAAAACTAAAACTTTCTGCCTTGATGCTCTACAAAAAACACGAACATAGAAGACTCTTCTTGCTTACTAGTCTTGAGGCTTTTTAATGTGCAAGGCAACAGAGGCAAGTTAGATCCTCTGCAATAGCAACTAATGGGCTGATCAGTTGCACAATTATTTACTGCTATTAAAAGAGTATCATCACTATGGCAACAGGAGCATCTACCAGATTTCATTTCTCCAAGATACAGAATGCCTCTCAGGAGTGCACACAGTGGACTGACAAGAAATCAGAGCTTTCACAGGGTATCCTAGGAAATATTTTCACTTGTTTTCCACTGCAGAGAGTCTGCTGCATGCCCATCATTGTTTTGATTGACTTCATGACACCTCAAAGAGGGAGGAGCAGGAGTAAGTTACTATCTGGAGTAATAAGACCTTAACAAGACTTGTGCCACCTCTGGGACCAACCCAGCAGAAAGCAGTTTGTGTCACTTTTCAAGGCTCAGCTCCACTCTTCTAATTTCAGCTCCGCTTCCTTCCAGCTCACATCACCCCTTTGGTGTCTCAGAGTTCCAGCCGCCACCTTCCCTGATGCTTGCACCCTGACACCACACCCTCTTCTGGCGAAGATCAAGCCCCTATTCGAGTTTGTTATGCAACGCCAGGAAAAGCTCTTCCAATACGACCAAAGGGCCAAAACAGGTAGCAGACTAGGCAGTGTCAAAAGAAACGTTGATGCATTTTTATGCAGAAGTGTACTTTTACATGACAAGTAATGCAGGCTGATGGGAGAGTGCCTGTAAGGAAAGCGATTCTGTCCCCATCTGCATGTTTCTGTCTCCTTGTGCTGAACATTGGGAGCCTGTGCATGCACAACAGACCTCAGTAGTTTATTCACCAGACAAACCTAATCACCAAAAAGCCCCAAGTTAGTTCTTAGATCAGCTAGCTGTTGTAAACCTGTGGCCTCAGGTAGGTTCAATCTGATACAAAGGACTGGACCATAGTATGGAAGCAGCCCAAAGTTACGTTAAATGAAGTCTAACAAAGTCATACTTTAATGCCTACCTGTGGGCACATAAAATTACAGACACCCCTTAAGTCACTATGACATTGTTTCAAACTCACATTGGACAGAAATGATAATGCTGAGACACTTCACCATTTTACATTTGTGGCAGCTTTGAGCACAGAATCACTAACTTTGATGTTCTAGAGTATTTCAGGAGTAAAAAGTCTACAGCAGTTCAAGAACAAGCAGGCACTTTCTATTTGCAGAAAGCCAGGTAGACCTCAATATTTATTTCTAAAGGTACTTAAATACAATTTCTGTTTCAGCATCCTAAGAGCACTAAATATATATTAAGGCACTTTGTCACAAAGAACAAAATGCATGCAGCCATGTCTCCTGTGTTTGCCTACAAATTTCTTATTTGAAGCCCACAGGAACTTGGGTCCAATGTCTAATAAAACTGACTCTTTTGCAACAATGCTAGAAAATAAGTAAAGTCCAAGAATATCCTAGGCCTTCTCAAGACCCTTGGGATCAGCACATTTGAGTGTAGTCAACAGTAAACCAGATTAGCAACTAAAAATGCTGTGCTGGGACTAGAAACAAGTAGTATTTCACAGAAGGAAGTGGCCTGAAAAGTTATGTCTCTAAGATAAAAGATAAAGAAAAAGTTCCCCACTTATTTTCCCTATTATGGTTTAAAAGGCCTCAGGCAGTCAGGCTGCCCCTTGAAATGGCCTCTTACTTATGATTTCTATCAGGTTATATACATCCATAATCTAGTATTTCTGAAGACAATTATGCTCTACCATTCAGAAAAAAGCCAAAGACACATTCTAGTAGTCTCATAAGGGTGTTCCAGTTCAAAGTGAGCAGATCTTCAGATTTCATCGCCTTCAACTTTGCTCCAATAACCATTTGGGATGGAGGATGGAGAACAGAAGAAACATGTTTCTCTTATTAAGGAAAAACAAGTAATAAAAGTGACTTCTTAAAAGCATGCCTTTAAATTTAACTCTCTAGCTTTCCTCAGAACCCAGCCAGTAGCTCAAGGACAGCAGGGGAAGGAACTACCCCTGCCTGCAATGAGCGCATAACACGTACTTGTGAGCTATACTGTTAACTAAGACCAAAACAGACCTTAAGATCTGTGGAGTACGAACCCAAGCATGGTTCTGCTTATCCCTTCTGAAGGAATACCTGCTTGCCTGACTTGCCTACCCTCATGGGGTAGTATTAAAGCACCTTGCAGACTCTTGCAACTTGCTTCTTTTTTTCCACAGAAGAGGGAAAGGAAGAAGGGACAGCTTAGTGGTTCCCTTCAGGATAGTCCTCTGGCCTTTTCAGGGCTTAGGCAGGAGCCCAGCAGTAGCCTCCTTACACTTGAGGGAGGCAGCTGGGAGCCTAGGTGGCCAAAAGGATCAAAGCAATGGAACAGCTGGAAGTCTTGGAGGGAAGAAAGGAAACACTAAGGACATCTGGAGGACCACAAGCCATTTGAAGAATGCAAAGTAGAAACCACTGGGCTGTGGTACACACGAACAAGAATACCTGTACCACCAGAGCCAAAAGCAGGTACTTCAACATGCCAAGAGGTCAGTACTAGTCACCGCAGAAACAGCTAAATCCTGAAGACCAATATACAGATGTCTCCAGGAGTACAAGGAAATGAAGGTATCTCAAAGTCATAATGCTAGGGGCCAGACACTACTCGCCTAGACTTACATCATTTGGGCTGACATACCGCATGGTAGGGATATAAATCCAAGGTACAATTTCAAAGTTCGCAACATTGCTCTGGAGGCACTCCTTATATCATGAAAGATGAGACTATTTCATCCTCCAGGATGTTATAACTCTGTACAGGACTAATCTGACACAAGAACATTTTGTCAACTCATCCACCAAGACAGACTTTTCTCTTGTTGTTATTTTAAAGGATTTTGCCACTCCATACCTGACTCAATTTTTCCCCACACATTTTCTTTCCCTTCAAATCTTAGATGTCTTAAAAGAAAAACACCTTGTTATCAGTATCACCTTCTTTTGTGCAATACTTCCTGCACAAGTGTGTCTGTCCCCTTTTGTCTCCTTCTGGGAAATGTGGATGTGCCTTCCTCAATTTGGCCTCAAGGGCTAGCCACAACCTTGCTTATCTTTCTGCTTCTGACAGCTCCAGTAAGAAGTATTTTCATGTTAAGAAAATTGAAAACATCTGAGAAAAAAAGCAGCCGTCATGACCTCGGCTCCACAGACTCCCAGGGTCTCTTGTGCTGCACAGAAGCACTCCTGCTCTCAGTTTGTTCAATAGCCATATTAGCAGGCAGCTACCTTTGCTGGTCAATTCTTGGAAGATAAAGGGCCTCAGGACTTGTATATTCTGCCTAGCTTTCAATTCTCATATGTGTTTGTTATCACAGGATGGGAAGAGCAAAAATTCTGTATTAAAAACCCAATTAATTCAGCCAAACAAGCTAAGGGTTGTTCAGGTTTAGGAGACAAAGTATTCCTTCTTGGGTAGATGGATGTTGAAGTTAAATTTTACTCTAGAAATTATGTACAGAGAAACTCACCAAAATAGACAGAAACCATTCCCAGCTCAGGAAGTTCCCTGGGCTGAAAAAGAGAGGATAGGAGAGCACTCCAGGCAAATCATACCCCTATAAGCATTCACTTAGACTTCTGCCAGAGTCAGAGTACGGTGCTAGACAGACCCTTTTTATGGCCATTATTAATCAGAACCTGGCACAACAGATCTGATGCAGCTCAGTAAAGTTAGTTTGAACACTTCCCTCTGAAAAGTCCTGAAACGTGGACAAAATAGGTGTCACTTTACCAGCTGAGACTAGCTATGAGCTTCCCCAAGTTTCTCTCACAGAAGTCTTCACAATGGCATTTTGTCCCAGGAGCTCAGGGGCCCCATGTTTGGGGGATTTAAGTGAAGCAAGGGAGAAGCCATGAAGCCCAAAACCCCACTGTCCTTCCTTCTCACTGGTTACCTACAGCAGCCCTGCTCCTCAGCCGAAAGTGAGGTCTCTCCCTGAAGAAGGATTTTACGAGTAGATGCCATCAACCCAGCTCTCCCTTCCATAGCACTAACAACCCCTTTAGACCCAAGGCTGTCAAGGCACCATGATTAAAGGCCCATCGGAAAGAACACAGATATAGGACTTCTATAGTTTTTCATAGGTGTCTAGGTAAAGTGCACCTTGGGGTTGTGCAAAACTTGTTATTGAATATTTAGGTGGAGGACCCTGGAAGCTACCGAGGAGAGAGATTATACAGCCAAGTGAGCTATGAGAAAAGCTTCAGGTGGGAATTTGTATCTTATTAGACATCATAGGAATGCATAGAAAACAACCTCAGGTTGCTCTGGGAGCAACAGGCCTTATTTTAATTCTTTTCAGTAGGAAAATTCTAACAGAAAAAACAGCCTGAATTTTTGACTAGAAAGCAAAGTGGAAAAAGTAAATAGAATAATCAAGTGTCACAGCCTGATTTAAATCACTGGGGGTATGAAAATAGTTGTTTTGCAGTAGCACTGTTGAAAACCTAGACCAAAGTGTACAGAGTTATTTACCCCAAGTCCCTGCTTTACATGCAATCAAGTAATTAAATCTCAGTACTCTCTGCACAATGCAAGTACCCTATAATTTTCTGTGTGCATAATTAATTTATACACAAAAATGGCAGCTGTGGATATGAATGCAATGTTTCAGCATTAAGTTTAATATCAGCAGGCAGGAGGGTAATTAGTTAATGGGCATGCAGAGTTTTTCTTAAAGGGTGAAATCATTAATTACTATTTCTTCTATTTTGGTTTGCTCTAATAGACAGATTCCTCCCAGAGTACATCTAAAGATTTATTTCAGTTCAGACATTGTTTTATACAATTGAAATTCAGGCTTAAAATTAGCTGTTACCCTGGGAATTGGTAATGGCTATTATTCCTAGCATTTTTTTTTTCCTTGAGAAGTAAATCCCATACTCTTGCGCAGTAACTCACAAAGGCATTGGTGATTCTGCACTGCAGTTATCAGCCAATTCACTAATTTGCCTAATTCAGCAGTCATTTCCAAAGCACATCTTAAAGCATGCCTGACCACCCCATGAGCATTCATTTACACAGTGTTTAATACACAGTACAGGAGTTTTTTGTCCCAGCAGTTTACAGGACTGGCCAAGTTCAGAGGATGGTTACTCAAAAAGAAAAAACTTCATGCAGAGGCAGAGTGCGCAGATCAGTAAAGCTTCAGACAGGTCATGGAGTGACAATAAGGGAGTTGTACTTTCTAATTTCAACACTGTGGAACCTATCCACTTTCACCCAGGCAATACATACTTGACAGAAGCCATTTCTTGTAGAGGAAACTTTCATAAAAGCCACACAGAGCAGAAATTACATGGTGACAATCCAGAGCCAGCAAAAAGAAACAGTGGTCTTTCCAGATAGGCACAAAAAGGAAACCCTCCCACGAAGAGTAATGGCTTCACATTACTTCAGGCAAACACAGAGCTGCTGCCATTATGGTTTTGGAGCTACTCTAAATTTCATTGTCTAGCCTGCTCCCCAGCCTCCCCAGCAAACAGCAGCTCTGTATGCTAAGCCTCAGTGGCATTAGTCAGTAGCAGGGCCATACTTGTCACCCAACACCCTCTTGTAGTTCACACACAGCCAAAGCCTTTGAGCTCTGAAGTTTCCATGCCACAGGACCAAGCCCACCAAAAGGAGCTCCAATGCTGCAGAGAGCACACACAGCATGAGTTGGTGCCTACAAACTGCCTGATATCCCAAAGACAGAGCTCTGCTCCTCACCGATCTGTTTGCTGCCCTTCGCCAAGGTCACTTATCACAAGGCAGTTCTCAAAGAGGAGCCTGTGAGATGCCAGCATCCCCCGCCAAGCAATGATCTTTATTTGGGAACAGCCCAGGTGAACCCTGCTAGGAAATTCAAGCTTCCACTCTGCCTGCAGCTGACTGTTTTTTACAAAACAACAAAAAAGAATGCCAATTTCCAGAACCATAGCTGCAGTCAGAGTACTAAGTGCTTTCAGTAGCATAGCTGCAGCATTCAAAGGGTGAAGGTATAATAGCAGTGGTAGTTATCCAGCTGCCAGAAAAAACTATTCCCAATAGCAGAGCAGGAAGTGAGTTGTTCAAGATAAGCTCTTATATTATCCATTATCCACACTTTGCATCACCATCAGCCTTCCTTGTACATGTATACAAACTGAAGGCTTTGTTTTCTCCTTCAGAGGCTATTAACTATTTCCTGCACCATTTCCCATGCAAGTGTCTAGTAAGGTGTATAAACTTAGATACTGATTAATACTTGCTGAAGACTTCACCATTGTCACTTAATTATTGTTTACACTAATTATAATACTGTATGCATATAGAGTCAATGCTTGATTGGAAGCTTCTAAGCAATTCATCATAGTTCTAAAATATGCAAGCGTGTCTCTCAGCACAGGAACATCTCCTTTCTAATTTAGGAGTGAATTAGGCATTGCTGCGAGTCTGTGACTCAAAGGTAATTGCAAGACACTTCCTGGCTTCTTGTGTTTTCAATTTGTGATTGCTGCAAGAAGTTTAATGGTAGCTGTAATTCTCTGTGCCGCTCCAGAAGTCCCCAAGGGGCAGGCCACAATGCCAATTTCTCAGAAGTAAACCATTACACTTACTTGCTGTAAAGATCAAGATGTAGAATAAATGTAAAATAGAATGCAATTAAGAACTCTTTTGCCAAGAACCATTTCCTTCAAGACATTATTTGGAAAGCCCGAGTGTTTTGATGAAAAACAGTGAAGACCAATCCCCTGGCCAGGTAGCAAGGGCTAACTCTCATGACAATTACTTTCCTAAAAATTAAGAATCCCCATCAATTGTCTGCTCACTGTAGATTAGGCTGAAATAAATTTACCAAGTTGCTTGATGTTGAGTCACATTGTGTAGCTCATTATGGACAAGTACCTAAATTCCCCATGAGGTAGGTTAGAATAAGGAAAGATAAATAGGCTTTTCAGAACATAGTCTATTGGCCAATTTCTCATATCGAAGGCAAGAAAGTTTACCCTCACAAGAAAAAATCCAAGGTTTGTTGGGTTTTGTTTATGGTAGTGGCTTTTTCTGAGTTATACCTGTAGGGCTTAATAGCCTTCAGCAGCTGTTTCCAGTAACTTGAGGGGAAAATGAAAAAATCCTCTATTTTGATATATGATTGAGACCAATTAGATAACAGCAGAAGCAAGACTGAAAGTAAAATCTTGATACTGAGTTGTTGTTCATCTGTAACAAAATACAGAACTGATCAAAGTCAAGCTGACACCACTTAACCCTGTTGCAGTTAAACGTAGTAAAAAAACCCACCCAAACCCAGCTAGTCAATGCAAAAAACTTCTAACCTGTAGAACTCCATCAGCCCAGGCCACAATTCAGAATTTCCCATTGTTCTTTTGTACTGCACACCCAGACCATAACTCCCAGTTTCTGTTAAACGGGAGGAGCATACCCACACAGTCCTCAAACATCCCCCATACTGAATCCCTTCAGCTTTGAAGCAAGCCAGCACAGAAAGACTATCGCAAGTAACAGGGAAGGGATCAGTTCCCACTGCCTCCACAATCTGCAGAGCCAGCGAAATCCAGAACTGCACCCAGAAACCACCCTTAACAGTTGCTAGCTGATCATATCTCCTCAGCCAGAGCTGCATTGTCAAGAATAATTATTTTAAATCACATTCCTGACCACCACAGCAAAAGCTTCAAGTACTCAATGGTGCCAGGGTACTAGGAGAGAGAATTCCAGATCACCTTCCAGCAAGTACTTCAGTGACTTCATTTTATCCCTGCCTACACAGCCACCACCTTAGCTCTTCTTCCAGCCTTAAATTCTTTAATTTTTTAAACTACACAACTCCTTTAAATACACAGTAAGGTTTTGTTGTACATTAAGAAGCACATGTCCCAGGGCTCTGGAATCAGAGTATCCGAATAATTATAGATCACTTGTGACCCAGATGAAAGAGACTAAAAGATGAACAAACAAAAACTGCTCTTGAAGTCAAGACAAACAGAGCAGAAAATGAGGAGGGAAAGCAGACCCCCAGCAGAGGAATACAACAGAATTATACATCAAACGCCCCATCAGCACAGGCGGAGCACGAACATCACTGCCAACACCCCCACACACTGCCTCCCAGCTGTAATCAAATCCCCTGAAGCATACTCAAGTACAGATAGATTCAGCATCTCCTCAACACAGCTGCAACCAAGCTTAAGGGCGCCAGAGACACACAAATATGAAATACAGATTTGGGGCTTTTTGTTATAAAGAGTAATGGTACATCAGAAAGATAGGGTACTGGAGAGCCCAAAACTAGGGAAAAAGAATAATGGGGGCATGTTATTTTAAATGCAGTTGAAAGTGTTACAGAGCACATTAACCTGTTCTAAGGCCTATTCTCACCTTTCTTCACCCCAAATTCCACATCAGCTCTGCAGGTAAGATCAGAGCTCTCTCACAACTTGCTCCATGGTCTTTGTCTGACAGATACGCATCCGTAATACAGCACCTTTCTATAAGGGGGAGGAAATAGATCATAGTTTATCAGCACAAAGGCTCCAACAGCTTGCAGGCAAGAGTCACCTTTGCCTTCAGCAGCCTAGGCAGGAAGTCTCTCACAATGAAGATGACTCTTCAAGATAGGAGTAATCCTATACAGCAGCACCTGGGAATTCACAAAGAATTAAGGGAGCTGATATGTTTCCTAACATCAAGGCACTGAGGATGACATGTTTGTGCTGTCCCAGCCAGACCTGCAAGCTTCACTTCTCTTTGGAATGGCCTGAATGTCTGCAGAAATACCTCTCACCTTAATGAGATTTTTTGAGGGGGCACCAAGGACAGTTTTGGTCAGCAAGTTTTGAAAGTGCTGGAACTTACCAGTGGGGATTTGGACATGCTTGAGCACAAACAGTGCTCAGGCTGGCACAGACACTTTGGGGACACCCAGTTGAGCCTACCAGTCACAAGAAACTCATACAGGGTGGCTTTTATGGGACATCATTCTGTCAGGTCTTGATATGATTGGAACAGAGACTTATAGTCGAAGTGAGAGCCAACACTGCTGCATTTGGAGTGAAGATATTCTTGCAACTTATGCCTTTCCATTGTTCAGCCAGACCTCATGGGTGACCACTGATAAATGAGTGTAAAGCATGAACTTAAGGATGAGCATTAAAATCCTTCAAAGCGCTTTTGCCTACAGTTGGAAAGTAAGAGATAGAGTATTCCACTGGAAAGAATAAAAAGCTTCCCTCCTCCCTCTTTGTGAAAGACCCTGAAGAACATCAGATGGAAGAAGCTACACAGATGGCTTGTATTATTAGAGAATAAAGGAGATGTAATTAACTCAACAAGCTAATACTTAATGAACTAAGAGACCTACACAAGGCAAGAAATTTAATAAAACCCTCCTGCAAACTCAGGAAGAATTTGAGTGACTGTGATTAACATGCACACACCTTGTACTTCTAAAAGAAGGGCTTTTAGCCCGGTATAGTTTAGGCAATGAATGAGAACTGAACGAAGAATTTACTGCTGGAGTCACTTTCCAGAGCAAAACACTGTTTTACTGAAAAATTCTAGGTAGTAACACAGAAGAGTAAGACCACATTAAACAAGCTCTAGCCAGAGGGAGACAAAAAACCTAAAACATTTCCTAAATGAATATCCAATTAAGATGTGACCTCTGAACATGTGCTGAGATGCATGGAAGCTAAAGACAATTTTTTTTCCATGCAGCAGGATTGTTTGCTTGCAGACAGGGTGAAAAATAATTACCTTCAGCAAGTTAGTCAACCCTTTCAGAAAAAGCAAAAACACACCTATGTTTAACACAATGAAGATTTAATGCACTACTATGAGATTGGAAGTACCTGCCAAGATAATAGAGAGGAGAACATCTGTGCTTGCCACGTATTTCCTTTTGAAATGAAACAACCCACTCTGTCACCTGGTACATTCTCCTAATTTTAACCAGCTGCATTTTTCCAAAGAGATCCCTGCAAAATACCCACAGAAGTTAACTATTCCCTGCATGACACCTCCAGCCTGCATCAGCAAGTACCAAGCTTCAACCCCTCCCAGACATACACAGCTGAACAGGTGTTGCAAGATCATTTCCCCTCTTCAAGTCTATTATTTGCACCTAGGCTTACCTACCCATAAAGACCTTTTCTTCAAAGCTCAGCCCCTAATGTGCACTGCCCAGGCTACCATTACTACACATTCCCCTCTGAAATAGAGCTGGCTCTGTCCAAACTTGCCCTCCTTCCATCCACTTACACAGGTAACAGTTCTGGTGACCCCTGGCTTCCATGAACCAGAAGAAAGATGTACCAATCCACAGTGTGTGACAAGGGCAAAGGAGAGCTCCAGGTACATTCCTCCACAGCTGGACGGTAAGAGGTCTGGGAGGGCTTCTCCCCCAGCAGCTCCACAAGCCCCATCTTGTCCATACTTAAATATCTGCCAAGCTTCCCTTTCAAGTCCAACAGCACGTGCACCCACTCCCTCGTGCAACACTTCAGGCATTGCTGGAATATTTCTTTATCTGCTCAGCTTTGCAAAGTTTGCTTGCTGAATAAGGTCTTCACCCAGTAAAAGACCATTTCTCACACAGCAGCATTTGTTAGAAAACAAAACACATTATTCATGCTGATGTCTTCATTTCAGCCAGCCTCACCCCTCCAACACCTCATTTTTCCTATTTAGCCTAGCACAGTGTTTTCCTGAAATCAGACATAAGGCTGACATTTTTTACAATTTACTGACTTACTTCTTTTCAAGGCCACTTGATACACATTAGATTAAAAAGCAGCCCTACCACATACCTACAAAAAAATAGCCTTATTTCCCCTCACTGTCATATCACTGCCCTGCCTCTCTGAGAAAGGCCCACTCCCCACTGGGTAACATGCTCCATTTATTAGAGCCTGCAGAGAACCCTGCTACAAGACTTGGCTGTATGGTACAGCACCCCACTGGCTGCTCTGCTGATTACAGGGGACTGCAAACACGTAATTAATTTTACCTAATGTTTATCTTACCACCTTTCATCTATTAATCACCTGAATAGTCAAACTGAACCAACTTAAAAGATGTCTATTACATATCACTAAACTAAGACTTTGACGCAAGTTTTGGTTCCTCATATTACATAGTTAAACAAAATCCTCTGGTTACTACTGTAACTAATATGGTCATTAAAAAAGGGTTTATTCGGTTATAAATTAATGATTCGCAAATAAATTAACAACAAAGTGTCATTTACCACACAAGAAAAAATAATTAACAGCACAAAACAAAATTCTTGTCTCTATGATACATAGGTATTCTATCACTACATAAGTAATGTGCACCAAGTTCCAATTTCACTTTTTGAAAAGTAGTTTGATGAATTCTTTACTTTGTGTCCTATAAAGCTTGACCTGGTCCCAGTTTCACAGCCACCACTCAAACTAGATTAAGTCTTAGTCTGCCAAGTTCAGAGGACAGCATATAAGAGCTCAGTTCATCTGTCACTCTCCAGCTTGGAGTTCATGCTGCATATTCCAACATCTTACCCCTTCTAAGCAAAGGTTTCAAATCACAACTGAAGTGCAAATCTAACAATTAAAACAAGATATACTTAAGATGGAAGTAAAGCTTACATCCCTGAATAGCACTACTTCTGCAGCGCCTGTGTACGTGGGGTTTTTGACAGACCTTTAGCACAAGTCTTGTAACAGTTTATTTTCCATTCTGAGAGAACAAAAGGGACAACAAGAACTTCTTATGACATTTCTGGCACATTTTTGCAGATAAACAGTTTGATTCATTGACTTTATTAAAAGTCCTACCTAAAAGAATGTTTCCTTCCAGGAGCACTGATACACCACCTGAAAAGACTTAATACTAGGTCTTTTCTCCTAGTACAGAACTATCTCCTACAAAGTTCCACTTTGCTGAAGTTCATCATTACCCTGATGAATCTTGGTATAAATATTCTTACTGGAATAAGTTTTTTCTAAGAGGAAAGCCTGGGGATTCCTTGAGTCACTGCAAGTTTTAGCTACTACTTTGGAACTATGCAGAGAGACAGGCAGTAATCCAACAAGAACATGCTTGCATTAAGTAGACTATGAAGAGCACCTTGAGACAAATAGATTTTAGTTACAGAATCTCTTCCATATTAAGAAACAAAACACAGTGCTTGAAAGTTTTGTCACATCTACCTTTCAGGTTTACCTGGAGCTCTGTTACAGGCACCAACACCTCCCGTTAGAGAGGATTAACCTCCAGCACACACAATCCAAAGCAAGTAAAGCTCCAAAACAGGTACTACAGCCTACTGGTTAGGACAGCTTCCATAGAAGTTACTACTTTAATAAAAGAAAATAATTACATCTCCTGTATTCAGCAGGGTAGGAAGCGTACATGGACATGTGGAATTTTGCCAGTTACTCTTTTAACACTGGATAAAGAGCTCCCAAACCAACCCTTAAAGGGATTCCATAGCAAGATCTAGCACCTTGTTTTCCTCAGGACTAATGAGCTAACTATAGTTCATCACTATCACCTATCAAAGGCAAAATATTTA
The DNA here is from genome assembly GCF_963921805.1 of Phalacrocorax carbo. Classification (NCBI taxonomy): domain Eukaryota; kingdom Metazoa; phylum Chordata; class Aves; order Suliformes; family Phalacrocoracidae; genus Phalacrocorax; species Phalacrocorax carbo. The sequence continues at coordinate 12,699,690 of NC_087524.1, forward strand.
CACCTACACCATTCAGCAACACTTCACAAACAGATTACACACCTCCAAAAATCAGTAGGTGCTAAGAGTATTCAGACTTATAATGCATTTAGGTACCTCAACTCCAGCCATATAATAACTTTAGTCAACTCCCCCACCCCTACCAGGATCCTGTAAAGCGCTTACCTTCAACTAGACCTTGTCTAAAGAACACCTTCTTCCCTCAGAAGCTCATGGGAAAAACATAGCTATTCTTCCACAGCCCACAACTTAACTTCTTCCTTCAGATTTCATGTCCTTTGGTGTACTGGCTTAGCCAGAAACTCAGCTTCACCTGGAGCAGGTGGGGGATGTCTCATTTTGCAGGTGAGAGCAATGAAGTAATCTGGGAGTCCAAGCCACATGAACAATGGGAAGTAACATTGATAAAATATGAGTCTTTTTACATAATTAAGGATGAAGTTCATTGGAAGGTGATGTTATAAGAAAAGAACTGGGAGTGTTAATAATTGTAGCACTTAAGATGTATGAGTTACATATAGATATGGTCTTCCCAATACATATAGGATTAATTCAAGGATAGGACTGGGCTAAAGGGAACGAAGTTCCCAGACCAGCTGATCTCCGAAAAACTGACACAAGAAAGCTTTGCATTTTCTTTCCCTGCATGAAAGATGTTTTCAGGAGGAAGTTAGCAGCTACGTCAGAGCAATGTGACAATACTGGCTGATCAGCTGGAATTTAGAGGCTCAGTAAGGACAGCTGGATGACAAAGGTCAGCTTAGGTGATCTGATGATACTTTTGTCCTTAAGGCCCAGGCATGAGAAAGAGGAGACAAGCTGTAAGTGGACCATGATTCACCTGTGTAAATCCTTATTCTCCACGTTTACTTCCAAGAGTTAGCTATTCATAGTTAGCTGCATGTCTTCTTTTTAGGTGCCATGAACATGCTTTGTAGAAGAGATGTTTTGGGTGTCCTTCCAAGTCCCCTACAGACAACACAAGCATTTCCACAGACTTTCCTGGGCCTTAGTCCTAAATAAACCATGAGGCTTTCTGAGCTGTCATTTACTTTATCGCCCCTGGGAACCCAAACCTTTTTGAAAATGATTCAGTTTTTCTAGGACCCCACAACCTCCGTGGAATCATGTCCCATCTGCTGTCAGTGGGATCTCAGTTTAAGGCTTAAATTCTCCACCTGCGAGAGTGACAGTGGTTCTCTTTCTTAGTATCCACCAAGATGTTTTCTTTTTTATTTATGAATTTGTCTATATGGTACAGAATAGCTCAAGCGTTTTCATATCAGGCTGAACTTGATTTTGATTAGGACTGATCTCCATGTATTTCACACAGAAGATCTTGCCATAGAAATAAAACCCTAAAGCCCCTGAAATATTGTTACTGACTTTTTCACCTCGAGGCTCAACCCACCCAACTCTTTTTTTCATTTACCTTCCCACTTAGGTTTTCCCTGTTCTTACAGAGAAGCTTTCCACTGTCTCTTTCTCTCAGCTTCATCTGCCTTTTCATCATGATTATCTAACAGAGTAGCGAAATGTTTCATCTTTGTCTCTTAGCCAGAATTAATTGTTTTATGTTCCTCACAGAGTATTGTCTTTGAATATTTAAAACAAACACACAGGAAGCTATACAGTAATTTTATTTCTGTTTTCTGCTACACAGCGTTTTATGTTATGGATATTATCTGGCGAATGGGCAGTTCACTTAAGAACTACAAAACAGAATTGAAAATTAATATAAAGTATTTAATGTTGTAACAAAACTAACACCAGCGCCATCAGTTATAACGAAAGTCATGACACACTATGCATTACTCAAGGAATTTGGCTTTTTTTGTCTATTATTGCTGCTGCAGAAATTAAATGCAGTGCATCATTTTGATGATGTAATAGAAATGTATCAGGTTGCCTTCACATTGCCTGAGCTGAAGTAGATAATTTAACATTCAATGGATAAATTTAAATCCCATGTGCATTGTTATTCTAGGTGCAGTGGGTCAAACCGCAAATAACACACCTCAGCATACATGAGCCTTGCAGCATTTGAAATACAGCTGAAGACTCAAATCTTTCAGGCTGGCCTGCTTCTAGGAAAGACTTATCATAGAGCATAGGATATGGTATTTCACACATTGGTGATTGTGATCACTTTGCCCCACACAGGCAAACAAATGTCTTTTTCCTGTTGGATGTAGATAGGCCCCACGCTCATCACCTTTAAACCTGACTACTGCAGTGCCCTCAGCTGTAAATGCCACAGCTTGCAGCAGGCGTTTTAGGTACACCAGTGCAATGAAAACAAACCTCTGTGCTCCAATAGCATCCTCTGCTTTCCTTCCTGTACCTCCTTGCCTTGGGAAGGGACTAGGTTCAACAAGTGTATTACTCATCCTCTGCTTAGTCGGGACCACCCAAGGTCTGCATGGAGTCACGCCTGCTCCATGGCTTCAGAGACCGGCTTTCTGGAACCAGCTTTCCGCCAGAGCTGTTTGTTCTGATCACTGCTAGTCTTCTATGTCTCAAAACTCACCTCTGGATAAAGAAAACTGAAGAATTTATACAACAAAATCAGTCACAAGAGCCTGAGTTTTGTCCGTAAGGTCCATGCATCTTTCAAATTCCAAGTCTTGTCCCCAGAAAGGAAGCAAGATCAACTCTCAAGCCAAGACCAGTGTGAGCCAGGGGAGCAGAACCAAAAGATGTATGGTTGTGCAAAGTCAGACTGCGTGCACAGATACAGAGCTAATTTATTCTGATAGTACTAAATAGGAACATGTTAAATTCATTGCACCTGCAGTTCCAGGCTTAAATCACGGAAGTTATGGTCTTTTTTGTTTGTTTAATCTTTCAGTGCCATGTGCCACTGCTGCTATTTAACCAACACTAGGATTGATTTGACTCTTTAAATACCATGGGCAAATCTTCAGTCACCATTCCTATCCACACTATTTTCTAAATGGTATTTAAAGCCATTTCCTTTCTATTTTCCCAGTAAGGTGTGAAATTGTTTTCCGAAGTAATTAGCACATTGTGCAGCAAGTAGGAATTAGTATAGCAATTGACATCACAAAAACCCTAGCGGTCCACAAGTGAATGGATTTTGAACAAATCGCCTAAATCTTCATAAGGTCTTAGGCCCAAAAAGGCAGAGAAAACTACCACATGGATTTAGTGTGAGCTTCCATTAAAGTTTTATGTCATATACAGGAATCCACTGTAATTAAATTAAAGGTAAACATTATCTTCCTTTGCTGTGAAATGATAATAAATAGCCTGTGGTGACAAAGATACACAGTCCAACTCTCCTGTACCTGTAATTTTCCCCTTCTTCAAAAATAAAAGAGAGCTCAGAGACACTTCCAACAGCGCAGGCAGACAACGAGCAAACTGGTGTTTCTTCACGCTGCTAACACAGGGGCCATCGGCTGGGTTTGGATCGAAGAGAAGCCCTCCAACATTTTGGGAAAGCCATGCAAGCGACTCTCTGGTGCTGGGCAGCGGGCATGTTGTCAGATGTGTATCAGCATTAATTATACCTAATTATACCATGGAAGAAAAAGCTGCATTTTTGACATGCAGTGTTTCACTAACGATTAAATGAAGTTTTAGTATGAAAAAATAAAACCAAATATGATTCCCTTCACTCATTCTTCTTAAAGTTATTTCGTTTTGCCCCAGCTTCTAGAAACATTGCCATTTTTTTGTGGAAGTGTCACTTTTTAATTAACTTGCTGCTCTCCTGAAGTTCCCAAGTAAAATGTTTATTTGGCTGTTTCCTTCTCTTTCCTTTAAACTTAAGATATTTTTAAGACTTCCTATTCCTTCCAGATATACAGGTGACTTCAGTAAGGAAGCATACGCTTGTCCTTCCCATCACTGTAACTGAGGAGAGCTCCATTGACAAAAATTATCTCCCCAGAGCCCAGCTGAAAATTCAAATACTACCAAGCATTTGATAAAATCCCATCCAGAACTGGCTTCATCAAAGCACCCACCATTCATCTCAAAGGGAGAACATGAACAACCTGGTCTGGGCAGTTTCTTGCTGCAGGGTCTCAGGATCCCCACCCCGAGGGGTGCAAGAAGTGGGCAGAAGCTCCCCTCCACCCAACCCATGTGCAGCTACAGCTGTGCTTCACGGGTCTTCTCCATCACCTGAGTCTCTGCTGCAAACTGGCTGGAACTGTTCAGTAGCTGATTTATTTCCCCAGAGCTCAGAAACTTTGGGAATATCTGTTTCGAACCCCTGCTTAAACCTGGTCTGCACCTGAGCCACTGTTTCCCATCCCAAGTGAACTTACTGTCTGTCCATAATGAACCCACAGGGAGCTCTGAGCGCTGGTCGTGGCCTTTCCTTCCGCAGCACTTAGGAGTAACTGCTCCACAGCATTTTAGCCCAAAAAAAGAAAATCCAGACAGAAGCAGGCAACCTCCTAGAAAGCACTGGAGACACAGTTCAGTGGAGTTCTACATCTAGGATATGGCAGCAGTGGCCATTTTAGGAAGACAGGAATGGAGACAGGGTTACAAGGTATTCCCAAGGGCTCCATCCAGGAGACAGGCTACCTGCAGTGCAGGTCCAGGTCCGTCCAGGAGGCAGGGTTACAGGCAGGGACCGACTACAGACAGGGACTGACAGCCACCGGCTGAGTTGAAATGGGTCTCCTGGACCTTGGGCAGGGGTGGGGGAGGCCCCAGGGGAGCTGGGCAGGGACATGAAGGGCCATCAGTGCCCTCAGGTGCCTGACAGTGTGACCCTTCCCTTCATTTTAAAGATGACATTTGCAAATGTTATTGACGATACAGAAGCCAACAAGAAATTACCTTTGATTTTATGATCTCAGCAGCTTTCTGAGATCCCCCTCAACTATGTGAACACTTGCTGGTATTAGATTTTTTTTTCACACTTTGTTTTTTTATATATATTGGCAGACAATTATCTTCAGTACCAGATTAGATGATCCAGCTAATATCTTACAGAGGTAGGGAGTCTTCCTCACTCATCATTGCTACTTCCAGAAAATCTAAACTGCATGAGTTTTCTTTGTGCTTTCTTGTTAGTCCTGTGTCCTGTTTGTAGAGGCAATTTTTGTATCACCTCTAGGCCCCGTGTTGCAGCTGACAGCTGTAAGGTGGGGTGAAGAAGGATGGTATGTGCAAAATGTGCTAGCAGAAGCAAAGGGATAAAAGTTTTATATCACTTGCTATGACAAGCAGAAGGACTCTGTGGCTAAGGTTTACTGGCTCTCCAACACAGAAATTTATCACTTTTGGCCATTGTCTCTCTGCTTGCTTCCACCAGGTAAAGTGCTACCAGAAATGAAGCAAATGACACCACAAGATCACACATATATTTTATTACTGATGGATCCAAGGCACCACCACAACCTTCAAGTGTTTATCTTAATGATTCAAGGAGCACGGGTGTTCAAACCTCAGATTTTAGTTCAGCATATGCTAAAGATGGGGATTAGCCAGGTCAGCAACACCTGCCATTGAGCTGCCAGGTCAGTCATCAGAGATTTTACAGGAATTGACTAGGACTGTGGTACTTTTGTCAGTCCCACTGGAGATGCAGAGAAATGACTCCCACATAATGCAGGTCTTTCTGAAGTGCTGTAAAGTCTGACACACTAAAGAGACTCACCAGAGGGCTCTTGAGTTACAGCTCTGCACAAAGAAGTCTGAAGCCCAGCACTCTGCTCAGCAGTGCCATGCCTCTCCTCCAACACTGTGGTCCCTATCCAGGGTAATCTTACCTCTGCACTCAGGGACAGACCACCTTATTGGTGCCAGAAGCCACCAAAGCCTCACTAGAGGACACAGCTTTCACACAATTCAATTAGGTGGTTTTTAATATTCTATAGAAAAGAAAACTTGAGATGTGGTTTGAAGCATTCATTAATCTTAGCAGACAGGTATTGTAAAGTCCCGGTGGCAATAACCTCACCTCCTGCCCTCTTCCTTGTCCAGGTGATAAGAAATCTGCTCCTACATCTTTCCTCTCTCAGGGTCATTTCAGTTGGTGCTCTCAGATGACTCCCTGCATGAGCAATACTAAAAGAAAAAATATAAACCCCCTTTCTTCATAAAACACCTAAACAGGGATTTATTATGGAACAGAGAGTAATAGTTTTCTTGCATGTGTTTCTGCCACAAAAGCTCTTTCGCAGGAAAATGGTTCAAGATACCTCGAGTGTCCTGGATGGTTTGCAGAGTTCTCTGCATGGACAGTTACAGTCATTGAGCATGTCAGTTCAGTGGCCAAGCCAGGAAGGTAGCCCAAGTGCCTAACTCCTGAACAAGTGGGGAGAAAAAACCTTTTAGGCATTTAGGGCAGTATAACAGTCAGTAGGAGGGCTGCACTCTCAGCGTGCCCCAGCAGCACTGTGGCCTGACAACAGGCAGAGATCTGGCCTGCGACTCTCGCTCATGGTCCGCTGTTGGGAAGCAGTGCAGGGACTTCTGCAGCCTGTTAGACCCATGAAACACTCCTTCAGTGTTTTGGGGGCAAGGCTAGAGGGGAACGGAATGATGAGAGAGCAACGTATTTCTGAATTTAAACTTTGATTTTTGAAAGCCTAATTCCTTCCTAAATCTGGCAGCAGGTAATGCTGTTTTATGAAAGCAAAAGCCTAACATCACCCAGGTTTACAGGGTCACAGTTCAGCCTGCCAAAGGGGAATTCGGAAGGACTGTTCCTGCACACACAAAGCTATCACACAGGGCACATCCACTCCGCCCAAATCTCATAACTGAGCGAGAACCGATTCCTATTTCACTTGCTTTGACTGACTGAGTCTCAATTCCTATCATTACTTAAAACCTCTGTTGCAGAAGTAAAGGATAATAGTGGCATTTGCTTAAAAATATTCCTGCAGCAACATGGGACAGTGTCTTACCCTGTGCCCCCACACCCCGGAGGCAACCTGTGAGATGTGATTATTAGAAAGAATAAGCTTCACCTGATCTATATAGACTACCAAAAAGCCTATTCCATGCTAAACATCTCTTTCACATACACTGACAGGCACCTTGGCATCTAATCCAAAGGATCAGCTGCCGAGTAGGAACACCAGATAAAAGAGAAGAGGGAGAGATACGGTAGTACAATAGGTAAAATATCAAGCGGTACATGAAAAGGAAATAGAGCTCTCTTGCATACACCCTTAGGAAAGGAAGGAGGTAATCTAGTTAATGGGAATTGAGAACCCATTGCAAGCTGGTCGGAGGAAATGCAAGTCAGTTTGTCTGGGGGGGAGAAGCGATTCATGCAAACGCTAATGAGCCTTTGAAACTCATTGCATCGTTTGGTGCCACAGCTCTGAGGGATACAGAAGATCACACAATAAAAGCTATCCTGCATTTCAGCCTGTGTCCTCAGCCATGAACTTGGAGATCTGAGAATGAACTTCCCCTTTGGGTAAGTTATTTAACTGTGGGGCTTCCTGGGCTTGTGTCTTAGCACATGCCCCTGGCAGCTGTCAGAGGCAGGATGACACAGACCAGGTTTTATTCCAGCAGGACAAATCCTGCATTTCTATACTTCATAGAAACTAAAGAGTCGTGTTAAAAGCTGTGTTTATTAACTCTGCAATACCACAGATAATTTGCTTTGCTTCAGCTCTTCTGAGCAAATGAAAATCTTGGATTCTTGCCCTTCTTCTGGAAACCCGATCCCCTCAACCACTTTGGAGAGGTATTCTGCAGAATTAAAATCCTCCCCAGGGAGATTTTGTAGGTACAGTACCACCGTTTAAAGATCCCTGCCAGCTAGCTCATGTCATTTAAAATCCTTCCGGAAATTTTAAAAATAAGCAGAGTGGAGAGATTGAAGTAAGGGAAACGTGAGAGTTTTGCAAGTATAGAAGTATGCAGTAACCTTTCTGAGAGTCCTAAGAGTGTGTTGATTATCTGAGTCAATAATCAATTTCTGAAACAGCAAGCTTTCTTTTTAATTAGGGATAAGCAGAAATAAAGCTATAAAAAAACTCTGATAACAAATTTATAATATATTCTATAAGAAATTCACTAATAACAGTGTATTGAAAACATGTTTAGTAAAGTTTTGTGGTGGAAATTCAACGGACTGAATCCAAGAGCTGGAGAAGAGCTTAACATATTTTTATGAATTCATAAAATGTTTTACAGGATCTCATGAGCAAGACCCTAGAAACCAAATTTGAAGCCTGAAGCAGATTTTTTCACAGTTCATATATAAAAACAGAACCAGAGGTTTTTAATGACAATGTTGACATATTTTACCTATAAGAGGAGCTGGTAATCTTAAAAACAAAACGGGAAAAAATTAAGAGAAAGAATTTGCTGGGTTCTGTGAGTACATACATGTTTTCTGTTATTTTCCCTGAAAGCAAAAGCCTTAATTGAAACAAAGGCAAATGGTGAAATCCGTGCTGCAATCCTCCTTCATGTCACTGGAAACAAATAATGCTCTTCAAAAACTCCTTTGGATGAGGACAAAATTATAACCTAGCTGAGCTGCTCCCAGCGCTGTGTTTACTGTGACTGCCATTTGTTTCTTTGCAATGTACTGCCACACGCCCTTTTTTCCTGACTGGAAAGGCAAGAGATTGGTGCTTATTTGATGCTAATTATGTAATATTGCTATACACACACAAAAAAAGGCAACAAAAAACCTTCCCAAGATACGCAGATCCTACAGAGGATGAACACAGAGAAATCTACCTCATAATTAACTTTATTTTCACTCAGTCAAATATTTTTAGTTTTCCTGTACAAATACTGTGTGTAGGAAAACAACTGCTGTAAATTGAAATGCATTAAAACAGTGTCAATCCTCTTATTTCTCAGAGCCAATCATTGATTGGGTTGTCGTGCCAAGAACGCAGAGAATTCACTGAACTGGGACCATTTAAATAAAAATAAATTCACTTTCACTTCCCTCCTTCCATCATCAGTCTTCATGTACTGTGCCTTGCATGAGCTAATAACAGATTCATTGCAGCCATGCTGTAACTGATTGCTATAACTTTGCATATTTTACTGATGTATATTAAGAGGTAGTGCTGAGACTCTCAGGATTAACAGTTCTATGCTTTGATTTACCTTTCATTTCCATTCAAAGTCCATGCAATTCTTTACAACAGCTCTTCAAAAGAAGTTCTGCAGGAAACAAAGCCAGAAAATTCACAGTAGAATAAAACTCAGAAGGGGTGAATTCATATGTGGTGAAGGAAGGAATTAAGATATGAAAACCAGTTCCACTCTTACATTTTCAAAAAGCAGAACAATCATGACCTTACAATGATCACAATTCTTACAGCAACACAAATCTTAGTGTCTCAAAGGCTGTTCATGTCTGTTAATTTGTCTAAATATAGCCTAGAAAACTAAAAAGCATAGGTTCCACAGGTCTGCTCCGGTTCCCAATGGGACCAAAATAATGGGATTATTTAGGTTGAGAGGGACATTTTGGAGTCAGGTGGTCCAACACTATCCCATCCTGCCTCGAAGCGGGGCCAGCTTAGGACAGGCTGCTCAGCATGTTTTCCAGTCTGGTGTTTGACACCTCCAAGGACAGAGATTCGACAGCCTCCCTGAGCCAGGCTCCGGGGTTGCGCTGCCCTCACTGTGGGATTATTTTGTGGTATCTGATAGGAATTCCCCTTGTTGTAGCTTGTATCTGTTGCCTCTTGAGAGCAGGATAGAGCAAGCCTTTGTTTTGGGGATGGGGAGGGGGGAAATTTGCCACATCATTCCAGATTTGGACTCTTAAGTGCTCCGTAGAGGGGAAGAGTCACCTGCTGCTAGCTGACGCAGCTTAGGGCGCAGGTGGCCTTTATGGCCTGGGCAAGCACTGTTGGTACATGAGCAGCTTGATGCCCATACCAGGCCATGCAGGTTTTTTTCTGTAACTAATTTCTAAATAAATGTCAATTAGTGGCACTGAGAAATAATAACATCTCTAGCATGTCTTCTGTACTCACTGAAATTTTAGAACATTCCAAGATTGCCTTGGTTATCTGGATACCACAAAAAAATAGCGCTGAATTTCCCAACACAAACAATTTTTTGCACTGTACTTCAATTTTATCCTGGTCTGCAGGATAAAATTAGAAGCCATACATCCAGAATGGCTTTAGAAGACATACCTGGAGAAGTCCAGCTGGAGAAACAATTAATCCAGTGCCTTTCTCAGGCATTTGAAAGAGAAAATGAGAATAATTTCAGTAGGAGATGAGAAATTTGAGTAAATAACTGATGCCTCTCTGCCTTTGTTAAGTGCCAGTCTCTACTTGGAGTTAAACTTTTTAATGAACTGGAGTCCAAACCCAAATTCTTCAGCTGGGTGAGGTATGCAATTTATCTAGCACTTGATATGTAATTGTCAGGGAATTCGATCCTAGCTCACCTCTTTGGGCGAGCCTCTGTGATCCTAACAACCGGGAATGATCTTGAAATTCCTTCCCAAACAAGCAGCATCCCCTGCGCACTGACACTACTTTGACAGCTCTTCAAATTACTCTGTTCTGCTGCCTAATGAGGTTTCCGCGTCCTGACTGGCTTCACCGTCCTGCTCCCAGCCCCACGCTGCTCCATGGAGCTCCCTTAACTGCCACACAGCCCCCGCACCTCCTTCGCTCTGGTCCAGCCCTCTCCTCCAGCAGTTCCCAGTGTCAGCATCTGTCACCCATCAATAATGTCTTAGGGCAGGGAGAGAGGGTGAGGATTTTATGAACATTTTCCCTTTAGGATGCTTCCTTTCCAAAACCCTAATCTTAGATAAAGTTTATCCAGGGAGGTCAGATTTTCCCACGAAGCAAAAGGAGAGACAGAAGGAGGTTATGGGAAAAGCTGTCCTCAGGTAGCCCTTCACGATCCAATGCTACTTTTTTGTAAGGGTGGAAAGATATAGTCCGGTTGCTCAAATTTTTCTCCTGCCCAGAAAATTCAAGGGGGTGTTATGTTCTTATTCACTGAGCTGGTGTCATTTAATGCTGTCTCAAGTTGTTAAGCAGCTTCTGGATCCTCTCTTCTGATGGATGAGGCAATTCTATCTTTACGTAATTCAGAGGAGCCACATGAGACTTAATTAATAATTACAAAGCATTCAGGATGCTCAGTTGAAAAGGGTGATGATATAAAAGCTCTACAAAAACACTCACAATTTTTCAAATTCTCTGATGTTGCAGGTCAAGTTAAAGACTCATTTTTCCCCTTCATTTTCCTACAGCAATTCTGTTCCCTGTGGGTTGTATGGAAACAGTCAATGCCTGGAAGCAGTAACATAGGGAATTTAAAAAGAGAGAGTAACCTATTTATACTTGTAAAGGATGGCATCCCATGAACAGCAAAACCAATGAAACATTATCCCCTGTGAATTTGTGTCTTGTCACCTCTTGTCACCACCTCATTGTACATCTTCCAGCAGCCCTTACCTCTCCCACGGGGCACACGACGGTACAACGGTAGCTGATCTGAAACTGTTGAGGGGCCGGTTAGCTGGTGCACGCTGTTCAGCCACGCAACTGCTGCGTCTTGGACAGCGAACAAGTTCGACTGCGTACTGATGATATTATAGCTTGTTATTACACCTGCAATTACTCTGACTTGTGCAAGTTGCTTGAAATTGTCTGGAAAAGAAGACAGACGTCCCAGCTGTCTGAAGAGCCTCATTTCTTAAAATTGCCAAGCACAATCCCAAGCAGTGCAAAGCAGATCAGACTCAGGCTCTCGAAGCTCTTGATGATATCTAGTTTCTACTTACGCCTCGCTCTTGCAAACAGCTATTGGTGCCAGCAAAGAAAGAAAAAACTGCTTAACTGAGGCTGGAGCAGAGTGGAAACCATCCCACCCTGCTGCAGGGCAGTACCAAAGAGATGCAATAGGGATCACAGTGACAACAGCAAAGACACCAGACTGGAAGGGATGTGTAACAGCTAGCAAACAAAAGCACCAGTTAGAGCAACATCATAGCCCATAGGGAAATGTGTGTTTATTTTTTCAGGTCTCATCTAGCACGCAGAGGAAAATTATATAGAAAGAGCTTGCGTGTGTTTATATCTCCACTCAACCATGCTGGAAAAAAGAAATCATCCAAAGCAGAGGTTTGTCTGATGTGGAATGATTTAATGGCATATGGTGTAATTCAGTGAATAAACTAAGGCAGCCTCCTCCGGCAGCAGCCCGGCAGCACGGTACTGCCGTCCTCTCCCACCCACAGGCAGGGCTCCTCAAGGATCCCGCCGCCTCTCCCCAGCAGCCGCCTCCTGCTGCTTGATCCAAATGCTGCTCCCACCCTCGTGGGGAGCTGGGGGCCATGAAGCAGCTGCTCCTGAGACAGAAGGTTAGACGTCATTTTATTTCTTAACATGCAATGCCTACAACTGCTTCCCTGAGCCATTCAAATGATCGTGTTCCTGCTCTGTATCAAATCAAGGGGTCTCTGGGACCACGCTCCTGAACTGCGGTGCCTCAGCACCGTGCTTCAGCCGAAGTGCTGGCACCTGTGGGCCCACCTTGCCTTCCATTTCCTCCCCTGGTGCCAGCTCCAGTGTGCTTCTGGTTCAGCTCTTGGAGCTGGCAGAGAAGTCTCCGCTGTTTGGTTTTGCTGGGTTGGTTTTCACACACCATCAAGTTCATCCTCTTGTCCCCTTCTGTGCGCCTGCCCAGAGCGCTCCTTTCCTGCTGTGCCTACAAAAGCAGCCTGTCTGTCACACAAGAGCCCTGCCTGCCCCACCACCAGTATCGCCCTGCTGTTGGTAACTGACCTCGCAGGTCAACCCTCTCTGCCACTGTTGGGCACCTCCTGCCAGGCTGCGTCTCTACCATGGCACGCATGATATTTGTGTCCCTCTTTTCACTGTTGGGACGCATTCAGCCCCAGGAGAAGAAGCTGCAGACTATAAAAAGCTGAATATCCAAGTTGCCTGTTGTGCTCAAAGTCCTATTGCGTTACAGAGCAAGCACCTCCAGCAGGACCAGCAAGGAGACTGGGCGCGCAGACCAAGGGGGCAGATGCTTGGAAGACTAGACATTTGTCCAAGCTGATGTTAGCAGTAGCGTTGGCTGCGCTGCTGCCAGCTGGCAAGTGAGGAGAGGGAGCTGCCATCTTGGATGCTTGAAAAGCTGCTGGATCTGAGAATAATTGAATGAGGGGGAAAGGCAAGGAGGAAAGCAAAAGGAAAACGTTTACTGCAGCAAGATAAGCCTGAATTGAATCATTCAGGGACAGATAAGCCGATACAAGGGCAGTTGTGAGTTTTATAGCTGCCCTCCTGTGGCTGTGTTAGTATCTATAAATCTCCCCCAGGATGGACTAGCTAATATTTCAGTTGCGGAAGAAATCCCTTTGGAGTTTTACTTGCGCCAGAGTGACCACTTTTCTCACAAGCAGTTTAAGAGAGAGGAATTGATTCCTTGTCATTTCGACTGAAGGAATAAAATTCTGATCCCAACCAGTTTAGTGGCAGAATAACAAAAACTGTCAGCAGGCCAGGCTGCAGAGGACAGGCGCAGGGAGTTAAATGCAGTCTCTTCCAGCTCAGAGCATGCCTTCAGGTTTGTGATTTCTGGGTTTCACCACCATGCTCCTTACTTTTAAACCACCTCCAAGGCAATTGGTCTTTTCTCAGACCGAGGCCCAGGTGTAAGCTTTGCCCTGCGCATCATCTGGGAGGAGCAAAGGGAGCTAAGGATCCTGTCATGACTTCATTGCCCACACCCTGCTTTTTGGGCTAGCTGGAAATTCCTTGAATTGCCACAGAAACGTAAAGCCTTAAGGGTGAGGCCCTTAAAAATACTGGTGTAAAGTATTCCTGCCCTCCTTTCAACCTTTCTCCATCATTTGTTCCTTTCACCAACTTGGCTCCCTCCACCGTGCTGACAGCAGCCAGTGGTGCTTTGCAAGGAGCTGGACTGGGACTTTGATCCACCTGAAAAAATAACCCAGAAGAAAAGGGGATGAGGGGAGGAATCTGCGGAGTTTCATTCAGCTGCGCTTCTAGCAAAGCCTCAAACCAGCTGCTACGAGCAGGGGACACAGGCATTGGGGAGGAACCGAGCAGGGACAGGGAAGGGGGAAGGGCAGGATTTGCCCGCATCAACGCTGTTGTCGAGAAATGTACATGAACCACAACTCCTGGGCTCCACAGAGCCACCCGACACCAGCACAGAGGTGCTCAGCAGGGCACTGGCCGACTCCCTGTCCAGATCCCACGCCTATGCACTGTGCAGTAGAGTGAACTGCACTGACTCCCCTGCCCTGAAGGATTTCTTAAACTTGGGGGACTTCTCAGTTTTTATTTAGGGCAGGTTCAAATTTGCTTTGCACCAGTGCATCAGGAGGTTTTTCAGTAAAAAACACTGTGTGCTGATGAATTAGGCTGTTCATTGGTGTTTAAACAACTCTTCTTCCTGGGACACTTGAGTTCAGAAGGTTATCTTCACAAGGCAAAGCCTGCAGAATATTTTAAAATTAAATTTATGCTTGTAATGCTTTGCAGAATATTTAGGAGATGAAGTGATGCTATGAGGACACCTTGTACCCACATTCAGCCAAAGTCTTGGAGTTGCCCTCCAGCATCAGAGGAAGGTTTACATCTAAAGAGGGATAAGCTGAGCTGGCAGCCTTGCCAGGCTCTCCGAGACATCCCAAGGACATAGCCTTTCCTTTCCACCTACCTTGCAGAAGACCCAGTTCTCTGCCTGCCACAGCTGTAGAGGGGCATCAGTTTGCATGGGGTGGGAGGGTAGGGGGATCTGATATGAGCCTGCAACCCACAAGTCTGCTCTTGTGCCTGGGACACTTCCAAACCTGAGGCATGCTCAGGTCTGGACTTGGAGTGATGGCTTCATTTCTTTAAAATGCTTGTCCAGACCAGAGGTTGCAGGAGGAAGGTGAGGTGAGAAGCTTCCCCCATAATGCAAATTTTCTCTTGAAGCAGTGTAAACACAAGCATTAGAGATGGTCTTTCAAGGTAGTGGTGTTTGTGTCAGGTGCCAAACACAGCCTGACTCCTGCATCTATGAAAATCAATCACAGCAACAGATAAAGTCAGCTCCAAACGAAGTTCTTTCCATGTTAAGCAAATATGGCATCTGGCTGCCAAGGAAATGATGTTTTATTTCTAATGGACAGCCTGGGGGATGAAGTGTGGGAACGGTGGTGTCTAGGCCCTCGGTGGGCATCGCAGCTATAGATGAAACTCCACCACCATCTGCTGGACACACTGAAGATGGAGCTCGGCTCATCAGTGCTAGTGAAATGACAAAATCCTTCTAAAGAAAAAGGTTAAAAATGTCAGGGCCAAAGTCCTTACCCCCATTTTCCAGCCACCAGGAATTTTTCTACACATAGACATAAGTGGCAACTACACCTTTCCCTTGGAATTCCTTATTTCATTTTATTGTAGTCCTAATAAATCTGAGAGGCAATTCTTACTTCACAAAGTACAGCCTGAATGCAAAGGAGGGGCAAACAGTGGGGAAAGTGTTTTCTTAGGCAATTTAAACAAAAAAAACCTTTATGTGGTTGGCACAGTAGGTAGCAGTCAGACTCCAGTTCGAGGAGTTGGGAGAAAGAAATCACTGTACCAGAGCCCATGCGGACAGTGGACATCGCTATAGTTACATAGCAAGAACAGGGATAACTGAATTTTTTATATTAAAGAAGAAATTCACCCCGAGCTAGCTCGATGGGGAGTCTCACTGTGCCTCCCCTCCCCTCATGTATTCCCACCTGCCGTGACGCTGCTGGGCAGCCAGGAGCTGCCCAGGCTGGCAGCCCTCCGCCCGTGCCACGCGCCCCATCACTGCCATGGAGCGGCTGGGCAGGTGCCGCTTGTCCCACCCAGGGGCAGGGATGGGGCAGAGGTGCCCAGCGCAGGGATGCACGTCAGGACTGCCGGCACAGTACGGCACAGTGCTGCGCACATAAATACCTGCGGCACCACGGAGGCACCGGTCCACGCTCCGGCCCTGCTCCCAGGACCTGGGTACCTCAGGGCGCCACGCTGTTGCGTCCCAGGCACTGAAGGGCTTTCTAACAAGCATAGAACATTAAGTGGTTTTCCCAGGGTCACAACTGGGGACCATTTCAGAGCCAGGAGCTGAGTTCCATATCTCTGTGTATCAGAGCGACGTCCCTCCAATCCTTCTCCGGTGCACAGCCCTCCCGACTCTCCCCACCCTCTCAGCTCCTCACCTCTTCACCTGACCTACAACGACAATCCCCAAGGAAGTGACCAGGCTATCTCCAGGAGGTCCCACACACCCAAAATTTCCTGCACTGAACCCACCTTCCAGCTTATGCCAAGTCTGCAGCAGGGCACAACACACCAGGCTATTGCAACAGCAACGTCTCATGCCTGCTGCACCATTTAGACCTGATTCCTTAATAAATGAAGAAGTGAGGGTTTAATAAGAGAGAAGGGACCTTAGGACTGCCTTGCTCAGAGTAGTCTTTCAAAGGTTGAAAATGATAGACAAGCTGCTCCAATTTCTTATCTAGCATTTTGCTTTGAATTATTAATAACCAATTTCTACTTAATTTACTTAGTTCAGAAAATTAACTACATGTGTCACTGGTTCCAACATTTTTCATTTTTACTGCCTTCTGCATCAGCAAAGGGATAACTTCAAATCAAGGAATTAAAAGACAAAAACATACACACAACCTCCTGCCCTGGTTCGCTCTCCTAACTCTCTGGAGTACATCCAGAAATACCAGCTGCTAATATTTCTGTGCTTCTTTGCTTCAGACTTCCTTCAACTACAACTTGGGTTAATGATTACAGCTAGTAAAGGGATAGGATTTGCCCAATATCTAAAACAATTTTCCCAGACTCTTGGACAAGAAGAAACATTCTGGGGTGAAAGGGACAGAATCTGAAGTTTTAAGGGAAGGATGGAGGAGCTCTGAAACTTAGAACTAATTCACATCATATCTAAGTATTACTTAAATGTTCACACAAACATGTCTAAGCTGCGCCATCGCCTAGAGACAGGGAACATTCACTTTATTGCACGTAATGGTTTCTTTGGGGGATTTAAAAAATATTTTTCAAGGAATGTGCCCTGTGGTATGGCTTCCTCAAAACATAATTTCTTTGCATAGAACACATTATTCTGCAGCATTGTGTTAAAGTTCGTCTCGTGGAGTCAGGCTGACCATTTTTTTTAAAAAAAAAACACAAACCAACATTTAGTCAGGAAAACAAATATTACTGGATTAACCAAGCTAGTCTCCAAAAAGAAGACGAGATGAATGACATTTCAGTGACAGCTGAAATCAGCATCACAACCATTTCACATCCAATTGTTTTGCGAAATGGTTTTATGGAAAACTTTTTTGCAGAAATTATTGGTCGACCTTCACTTTCAAAACCCCCGACACTACATCAATGCAAAGTCTTTCTTCAGCTTTAATTCTTTCACAAACACCTTGCCAAAATAAGGAAGCACAGACAGAAATATAGCTGCTTTTTAACACATCAATTTTTAAGGAAACAGGATTTTCCAATAGGAAAAAAAGAATAAAAAACATTAATTAATTTTCATTACCATGTCTGGATTTTAAAGGAGCTTATTTTTATATTCTGGAAGATCTGTTTGAATGAGAAAGCTGAGTCATCCAACCAAAGATGTGCTTTTAAAAAGGAAAAATGATGAGAAGCACCTGGGAATGGGAATGATGATGAGGATGAGTGGCTAAACTTGTAGCACACAGGTGGAAGAAAGAGAGGAAACTGCAGGCTCTAAATGGCCAGCCAGCAAGACAAAGGGAGAGATTTGTAGGCAAAGGTGCTGAATTATGATAATTAAATTTAATGAAGGGGAAATAGCAACACTGAAAAATGGCTTTTACAGCTTTCTGACAGGCAGTAGTTTAATTAGCCTTCTCCATCCTGCAGAGACAAGAGGAAGGCTGATTGTAAAAGATGCCTAGCACTGCTGCCAAAATTAGGGCCCAGCTAGGTTTAGAGAACACGTATGTTAACATAGCCATAAGGTGAGCCTGTAAAACTTTCCACAGATATGCAAAATGCCTAACTGGGGAACAAAACCAATCTATCAGCCGTCCTTAGCCTCATCTGAACAAGGACAACGAATCAAAGGTGAGAAACTCGTTTTATAGACATGCTCCAACTAGCTGCTAACAACCCATCTTGGGTACCAATTCCACGGTAGCCATCACACAGTACAGAGCTTGCTTAAAGAGGTTGCTGAATTATTTTCTGAGGATCCTGGAAAGCCTTCCAAAGAAAACACATTCTGCTAAAACAGTGCCACTGTCGCATTTATAAATGTTGTTGTTTCCTTTGGGTAGATACAATCACTGGAGCCTGAATTCCTGAGATAACACAGCAGCCAAGGCAGCTGTAAACGCAACTCAGGAAGTATCACTTGGTTTTCAGCACTTCCAAAGCAGGGTCAGAGTTAAACTGTAATCTGTTAAGAGATTACAGGGTTAATCTGTAATCTGTTACTGTAATCTGCCAGGAACGGTGTGGAAGGGGCAGGATCCCAACCCATCTTTCCAGCCACTGGGGATTTTACTGCTGGGAGAGGCAGGACGCGTCTCTGAGAGCGCTCACACAACTCTCAAGATGCAGTGCAGAGGCACGGTGATGTTATGTGGTTTCTTCTCGGTTCCTTTTCCTGACCACTGCTGGCGCTCCATCTGCTTTTTGACCGGCAGAAACGCTAAGCAAACATTTTTACAGAACAACCTTAATAAAGTCCTCATATATTTTAGTCCTGAATGATTATAGGAACAAATATAATCTATATGAGAGCTGCCGCTGGTCTCGGGGATAAAGAGCCAGCCAGACCACCGGCCAAAGCAGCCTGACCAAGCTGCTTCTGCACAAATCCATTTCTGTTTTGCAAAGGTGCCCAGACCTGGAAGGCAGAGCCTCACCTCCCCTCCATTCTGCTCGCGGCTACGCAGCACGGTGCAACCAGCCGTGACAGGGACCCAATACCCACAAGGGAAACATCAGCCCCCTCAGGTGGTCTGTTTCGGTGCTTCTCTGTGCTTACAGAAAAAGATTTTACAGTACAGAACCTGATTCTGTTCACTGCAACTGAAGACCAAGTTCACTACTTTCATCCAACCTGGGTACTCCCGTATCCAGGGAATAAGCCAGGTTCTTTTCTTCTCCACAAAGGGGAAAATAAAAGCCATTTTTTTCCCCTTCCCTCTTGCCTATATCATCCTTCAAATAGAGCTCCTCGAACAGAACACGTACCCCAGCTGAGACCTTATCAATCTGAATGCGCTGGGAAGTCTTGCCCTGTGTTTTTCATTCACGTGCAGGTGTAAGGTATCTTTGCGTGACACCTGTCCTTTTCGTAACAGCATGGCACTATTGACTCATGTTCTGCTTGTGATATGCCACTAAATTGGAGTTTTTGCCAAAGAATTGCTACACGGTCCATTTTTTCCCTCTCCCGTGCCTGTGCGTTTAGTTTTTCTTCTCTCAGCTGTAATACCTTGAACTTCCCCTGCTGAATTGCATTCTTCTTTTTGCCTTCAGGTCTTTCCAAAAGTGTATCATTACCATTGGGATCATGACAACCTCCAATATACTACCTGGCTCTCCCACGTCTTGTTATCCTCAAATTTAAAAAGCAAACTCTCTCTTCCCTTACTCAGGTCACTAACGAAGATGCTGAATAAACAAGGCCCAGAAGAGGTGCTAGCAGAATCATGGCCAGTACTATTAGTAATTCTTCCACTCCATGATTCTTCCATTCTGACTGCAATTTGTGCTTTCAGGAGAGAAAAAGAATCCACTTAGTACCTGTACACGTGCAGCCTTCCTCAAACTACCATCACTTGCTAAGGAAAATACAAGACAGCATCAGAAGTGACACGTAGATTAGGAGCAAAAGAATAGCCTCATAGCTGTCACTGAACCCCCGCACGGCCTTGGACACATTGTCCGATCTCCGTGTCTGGGCTTCCTCATCTGTCAGAGACTGCGGCTCTGTAAAACATTTGAGACCAAGAGACTGCAAATACTATCTGTTTAAGAACCAATATTATTACTACACTGGAAAACACCCTTTTCATGCCAATTGCTCGTAGCAACTATGCCATACACCTTTTATTGAAATTTTGCATTGCATAATTACATACACACGTATTTGTATAACTAAGTTATACAATAATTAATTAAATAGCTTTTGTTTCGGTAACTGTCAATGCTTTATGGCAGATGAAATCTAAAGGTCTCTCTGGAGTTTACGGTCTCTCAGGTCTGAACTCTCACATTACAGGCAGCAGCGAACATTTCATATATGTTTCTTCCCAAAAGCCAGCAAGTTCCTTACTCTAAGGTCAGTATTAACTCTGATACTTTCTGGACAATTACACTAACAGGTTGGCCAACTTAGAGACGAAATAAGGACGGTACTTCTCACCCAGCAAAGGCACAGTGCGGTGAACATCTATAGAAGACTGAAAAGAGAATGTTTCAAGCAGCAATTCAGATCAATGTGGATTTTACCCTGAAAATACGGGGCTGCTGAAAACTTGGTGTACCATAAGAGAGAACAAAGCAGAGAGCTCAAATCAAGCGATCCTTCTAAATAAGCCTGACAAGCTTTTATTACAAGAAAACTGAATTAAGCAAAAACTGGAGATAAGTGCTTTATCTGACATTTGGGATTTTAAAAGACTGAGAAATAGGAAGACATTTACAGAAAGAATAACATGTAAGGTCATCACCAATAAGAATTGGGTTTTATTCAAGCTATTGACAATAATTGAATTTTAGTTTCCTGCCTCAGCCTGGAGTTGTCAATTAATCGAGCCTTGCTTGCATGTGAACATTGCTAGAGGCCTCCTAAAGAATCAGTTGATTACAACTTTTCTTCTTCCTGAAGGGTGAAACAGCATCCCTCCTCCTCAATTTAAGTAATGATCATCTATGCAGGTTTTATTACATTAAAGCCCCACTCTGATTGATTCACATTTGCCAGATGCTGTCAGAATTGCTGACAGGTGGTTATTGCACTCCAGGTCAGCCTGAAATCGCCACGAGAAGGGGCAGTCTGCAGCATCAGAGCCGCCCCACACTTCTGAATGACCACCCAGCCCCTGTAAGGCGAGAGGAACTTTAGAAGAGGAAGCCATGTACAAAAGCCTTGTGGGGATGGGGAAACAGAGAAGCGAAACGGCACGTCCACTTCGCAACAGAACAGACTCAGGACGTCACCTCAATCTGCTTTTTAAATGGTTCTGCTCCAGCACATACACTGGTAGAGAAACTTCTACAACGAAATATTTTCATGGTTTAATTTCAGAAACCACCTGGAATGCGACAAAGTTATTGAACAAATTATCTTAGCAGGTTATTTGAAGAAAAACACCAAAACCAAACAAAACAAAACAAAAAAAACACTAGAAGAGCTCGTTAAATGTCGTATTTGCAAACAGTTTAATTTATTAAAATGCCTCCAGTACACCTCTGTGCTTCTACAACAGACACAGCATTACACATAACAGGTAAACGTGGTAACATTCTCAAGGAAGCAGCGTCAGGCTCATTAGCACAGCAACACAAGAGCGGCAGTATCCTACATCCCCTCCCAGCCCGGCCGCCTTCTGCACGGCGATGCTGATACTGCTCTGTGGAGCAGGCGGGCAGCTGAACGCAGGTGTGCGTATGTGCTTCCGCATCAGAGACAGGTGAATGAAGCCCTATCCTGTCGAAGAGAAGGCAGGTATGCCTCCGACGTCAGTGTGCGTAGAAAGTAAATGTGTTAACAGGTTTATGATCCCTGGGGACCTGGGTAGCTGGAATTCTATGTTTTCATCACTCTAAAAATGTGAGATCTGCAGGACACATATGGGAAGATTAAGTTTCTCATATTGTGAAAGATCCTGGCCCAAAAAGACTTGCGCACCGGAGTAATATGCTCGTATGAATGACAAGACTCCTGTAAGCCTTTGTAAGAGGGGAGTCTTCAAACACATTTGTGGTAATTCAGGGCCAGTCCTTTCTTCTCTACCAGTTAACTTTACCGAAATTAGCTCAACCTGGCATTCTATCAGCAAAGGAAACGTGAGAGGCTAATAAAATCAGAAGACACTGAAGGTGTAAATACAGTGCAAAAGTGTTGGTTTTAGTTTTTGACTGTTACAGCCTGACAATTTTATATTCTGTGCTTTATTTCCAGGGAAAAGCGTAGTTGTTCTGTGTCATAATATACACGCTTGCATATATGTGTATACGTACACCCTTGCTGCAGAATGCAAAGGCTTCCAGTGGCATACGGTTCATAGTACTGACTTCTCACATGCAGGTTTTTTTTCATACAAAACCAGTTTTAGAGGTGCCCCCTCCTCTGCATACGATTTATTCATTAATGTGTACTCACATGCATTGTTACCTACCCACTCGCTGATTTATGTTAACCAGATTTACTTTTCTAGTTGTTTTTTTTTCATATAAGCCATAAGTTATCTGAGTTGCAACACCTAGCCAGAACAGTCCAGTGGCCACAGTACCCTGGGTTTTACAGCAACTAATTCATCAGTTGGCAGAACATTCTTAATCAAAGGACTCAAGCTTTGTGTTCTTCGTATTGCTTCATTTTAAAAAATCTTCTTGATGTACAGTCATCGCTGGTAAGTGAAGTTACTACACTTTAGATTTACTGAAATGCAGTAAACTATGAGAGCCCATTATTCAGAAGCACCTAGTCTTTTTTTGACATTAAATGGAAGCCATCAGCAACAACTGTTGTACGGAGCATTCATCGGGTTAACAAACAGTGCCCGTTAGCTAGTATGAGATGAGACTGTTTCTAAATAGCTAATAGACTTCACAAAACAAATTATGTGTGATGTAGTCACTACCCTGCTGAGTCAGCAGAAGGACATGAGAACAAAAGCGACTCTAGGGTCAGTTTCTATCCATATTAATGTAGCTTTGGTTCAGAAATTCTTTAAGTGTTGTAGAGCACCTGGTTTAGTGACAGAACACATGCGTCTCACAGTGCTAACAGCTTAATGCTAATAAACTATAAACTGCAGGTTTCAAATATTAACAGCATTTAATAAAAAAATTTACAGAAATATTCTTGTTGACAAATGTGCAGTAGAAATGTGAGCTCCTTGGCCACAAACTCCAATTGTGTGCATCAGTTTTGTGCTGGCATAAGAGTGCAAGTGCTGGGATTCAAGTATGCTCTTCTGTATTTATGTTAAGCAACAGAGACGACATGATGAAAGTTGAGGGATTTTCTGCTCACAAGGCCAGGATGCGAGGATCAAGCGGAACATTGCAGTAATGGAAATGCCCGACTTCCCTCATATAGAAGGCAATCTAAATGGGGAAGAGCACATTTCACAAGCAAACCAGCTTCACATACCACCAAGTTATTGCTTCAGCTAGACCAGCTGTACTAGAGTACAGGACTACAGGTTGCAATCTGATCTCCGCTCACATGAAGAGAAGATGAGATCTACAGTGCAAGTCCTCCACGCAAAAGGATCAAATCGCAAGACCAGAGTCCTGTTTCATAGGACAGAATTTATTCATCATTCAGTTTTGTCTGTGAATTTTTTTTTGTCAGTTAGATCTGAGTCAAAAGTATATTGTTTATGATATTTCTGTGTTTCTCGAGGTTACTACTTCATGCCAGTTTAGGTCTGCTCAGCAACAGAACACAATATGAACACTCATTTCCAAAGAATTGCAAAAGTTATTGCTGAAATTTTTAGGGCCAAAATTAAATATTATTTCACCAAATCAAGTCTTTACTCCACTTTAAAAAAAAATCTGACATCTTATTAATTAAAAAAAAACCCTAATAGCTTTTCTCAATTAAATAATAATCTAAGATTTTACAAAATATTCACATTCAGGCAACTGTCTCCTGACTTTCATCTGGCTGAATGACAGATGCCGTAATAAAAACAAGAAGGCTACTCTCACATTCTTCATGCCAGCAGTGATTAGTGCAATTTACCACTGCACTACACAGCTCTAATAGTGCAAGGTGTGCCTGCTAACAATGTTTCTCACAATCATCTGCTACATGATCATTATCCTCAGATGTCTGTAACCATTATTCTCATTAGGATTTTGGCATTTATGTTAACATTTATGAAAAACTATGGCTTTATCCATGAAATATATATCCTGCCTAAGCAAAGTTTTTAAACTATTTATTTAAAACAATAAATCTGAATTGGAATGAAAGTTACTTGTTTATACCATGAACTGTGTTGCCACTAAGCTCAAGATCGCAGGGTTAGCTGCAGATGACAAATATGTGTATTTGTGCATCTGCTACAGTCTTTAAAAGCATATTTAAAACATAACACTGATAAAACTTCACTCTTCATTTTAAATCTAATTCTAATAATTTATCTTATTTTTGCAACATGTTTACTTGTATCCAAAGTGTCATCTGAGTATCGCTGTATTACAACAGGATTGGGACTGTAAGAAACCCATAAATGCATACATAAGAAGGCACTTGTCTTCCAGTAGTTCAAGTCAGAGAAGGCCTTACCCAGACAGTGGCACCTTACACTCTGAAGGATTAGCAAATGTCCCCAGGCTTTGACACGGTGTCAAAACCTGTCTTTGTGTCCCTGGACAAAGGTGCTATATGTGGTCTATAATACCATGAAGCTCATGATGAATTCCAGTAGTTTTTGCCTGTTGCGCTGAGGTAGGAACGTAGTGCTTAGTTCCAAAATGGTGTCTCTTCTTTGTTTCGTCTGATTGAAAACCTAAAGCACAGCATGAATGTAGGTAAGTATGACCATGTTCAAGGCATGTCTGTCCTTTTGTGAGTAGAAGTTTACTGTATACTACACTACTGTATACTATAATAAATTTGCCCTCATTTACAAGACTTTTTTTTTCCCTCCTTTCTTGGAGGCTTAGATAGCAATGCCTTTAGATATCATTAGAATTCACTCAATATTGAAGCCCTTCAAGTGGTACAGGAGGAGAGAAACTGAGAAATAAGCACAGTGTATGATAAACAGCCAGCTCCTAACAGCAAAGGATAAAACATGAGCTCAAAAGGCACCTGAACTGAAAGCGTAAGCACTTAGAAAACAAGAATTCAGATGCTATGCTCTGAATAGATGCTCAATAGACGCTATCTAGTTCCACTTTTCCAACAGCAGAATAAACTAGAATTAAATGATGGATTTGATACGTGCTTTCTTCACAGCTCTTACAGTCTACAGGAAGACACCTTCACTTAGACTGACTAGTGTTAGATTATTTAATACAGCAGAATTCAAGGACAAAGACTTAAAAACCTTTATCTAGCAATACTTTGCCTAAATGCTGATGCTGTCAAAATTATAATGCTAAATCCCATCTGGTATTCAGGAAGTCATGTCATTCTAATGAAAGATACTCTTCATTTGCAAAATCTAGATAAGCAATTTAAAATTCGAAAGGATAGTGGTAAAGTGCAAAACTGGTCTGTTATTTAAAGACGATCTGTATCCTCATGGTGGGGTGTACACTGGAGGTCTATTAGGATGGTTCTGCTGGAGCATCAATCACCGCTAAGCCAAAATTCAGTAACTAATACTTTCTGAAGACTTAATCAGTCCTTCAAACTTAGATTTAGCTGTCGCTTAAGCACAGAGCATGCTTGCAGCCTTCCAACATCATCACTGATGTCCAGTAAGGACATGGAGCAGAGCAGAGAAACTTCATTTGTTGTGAATAAAAACAATGCCTAGTCACCTAGCCCTCAGCTAGACAGGTTTTCTCACAGGCAAGAAGTGCCCTGTTCTGCAGTGTGGGATCTTCTGCTACAGCCCTGAGCTTTAAGGGAAGCAAAATCCTCAAAAGCCACAACACATTTGCAGAGATATATTCCTATATTTTAAACTGACACTGAACAGGTTCATGAATTGTCAAGACTGTGCTCATCATTAAAATGAAACTTAACAGTCTCCAAATTTGATCACCGAACACTTACCCCAATTTCCTTGAAGACTTTCACTGCGTTTTTCACATGACTGTAGGTAGCACTCTCAGCTGCAAGAAAGAAAACACAGAGATAGACAAACTGCAATTGGATTTGGGCTAACTTGTGCTAGGAGGAACAGAATGAATCAAATCCAGTTCCAAAACCAGTTTAACATACCATATACAGCAACGTTCTTCTCCGTCCTGCTTATTAAGTGCCTGTGTAACTTTTGAAGGTATTCAGACTCTGAAACAGGACCGCTAAAATTGTGCACGAAGATAACAGCAGAACTGTATGCCTCCAGTAAAGGTCCCAACAACCTCTGCAGGAAAGTGATGTACTGCTGGTGCTCTTGGGACTGGCTCACCTAAGAAAGGGCAACGATAGCTTAAGTGACAGAGACCAGCAGAAACAAGAAAGGACCTGCAACACAGCACACAGCAAAATGACAGCCCAAATAATGCTTAGTGCAAAAAGGAGTACAGGGGCACAACACAGCACATTACGAAAGCGTAGCAAAAAAGCAGCGTACTACGAGGGACAAAGCAGGCACTGCACATCACAGATCAGTGCTACTTTTTTCTCCTTCAGGATATTAACAACGATTTTCCTAAGATAACATTAAAGGCACCATACTGTTCTGCAGTCAACAGAAGGGTTGCCATACATTCACAGAGATGGACGGAAGTTTCCAAGTGTTAACAAGATATGCTAAAGAGTGTTTGTGTCAGCTCTGTGAGAACACTGGTAATATGTCTAAAATCAATGAGATCAACCGATGAAGTGACATTTATGCTGAAAATAAATACCAGCACAATGTGCCACTTTTAGAGTGTGTGCAGTCAGTCAAGAACAAAACATTTAGAGGCTAAGATACTTGAGCCTTATCAGTTTTCATGACACTAACCATTGCCCTTCCACCTCCCTACAAGATTATTCGATGTTTCTTCAGGTGTTTTCCTCATGGGAAGGAGAGAAAGGTGTTTTACTGACTGTAGCAAAATACAAGACTATCACCGTTAACCAGAGGAAAAAAAAAATTATCATTACCCCTCCTGAACTAGTGAAGTAGTTTGTCTCTCTTTCAAGGCTTCAGAGTTATTAGCCTAAGGAGAATATTACCTTCAGGTAGCAATCTCTTTGCTCTTCCCCAAAATCACTGTCTTCATCTTCCTCGTCACTTCTCCAAGATAATGGTTCTGGGAGTTTTTTATCCCACTGCTGCTCTGTAAGACTGGGGCTAACATCCTCCTGATCATCCTGCTTAAATTTGAAAGAAAAGGCAGTAAATAGGTAAAAAACCCAAATCCAAGCAAAAAATAGGTTTATTTTATAATCTCATCTAACTTAATCAGTCCATTCATTAACCAATATTTAATGAAAGCAAGTGACACCCTATTATAGACAGGGTTGAGATAAGCAGAGAGGAGAGACATTTGGTGAAAGACTATTTTTCTTTAGCTTGCCTGTCACCTGAAAGTGAAAATCTTCGCAAGTGTTTCTGAATCTTCCTACCAGAGGCCATGCAGTAAGCATGCCAAGATAAAGTTTTCAGTTATGTTAGGATAAAAAGTTGAGATGCTATCTGGATGTGGATGTTGCTAACCTCCGTACTACTGCTGCCTTGCAGACAGAGTAGTAAACTCTGTTGTTATATTACAATCGCCAACATCTCAATTAATGCAGAATACCACAAGTTACTATTTGGAAGTGGTAACTAACTGCCTCTAGTGATGCTGTTCTTGTACTTGCCCCCAAGTGAGATATTGGCTGGAAAAGAATAAGCCAGTTTTAATCAAAGGCCCCAGATTGTTTAAACCTTGATTACATTGAGACATTAAGACCCCTCCACCTGTTGCATCACAGCAACTCCCTTCTGCTAATCACCCTGACAAGCACCATCCAAGTTTAGCCTACAAATGCCCCAGAGTAATCCGCCCTCAGAGCCAGACAGGGATTGACACTTATTAGCAGGTAGGTGTCTTAAGTAGGTATGCATTTCTTCAGGCTTTCGAGTTGAGTGCGTGACAGCAAGAACACCCTTGGTAGAACTTGTTAACTTGAATATTGTGAGGGAAGAAGAGTTCTTTGTTTGCTTTTCGTCTATTCAGTAAAACCATCTATTTTAGTAAACCATTAATTAGTAAAGTGCTTTGTAGAGTTGCAAAGTATTGTAAAGTTCCCTTGCAAGGGCATAGTGAGGTAATCTGCCAGAAACAATAAGCACATATATACATACTAGATGTACTTGAATACTGATTTCGTTCTGTTGTGCAATAATGCAGGTATGTCAGAAGTTCAGGTGTACAGTAAC
This sequence comes from Phalacrocorax carbo, assembly GCF_963921805.1. Lineage (NCBI taxonomy): Eukaryota > Metazoa > Chordata > Aves > Suliformes > Phalacrocoracidae > Phalacrocorax > Phalacrocorax carbo. The sequence continues at coordinate 12,727,957 of NC_087524.1, forward strand.
TGAGGTGCAACAGAAATACTCCACCTGACTGATCAGTGTCTGATGCAACATTCAACTTCAACAATGCATCTTCAGAAATGAGTTTTAGAGATAATAAACATACACTGGAAAGAATAAGGGAAGCCTTAGTGTCAATCATTCACCATTATTTGTTTTCCTTAAAGTAGTAGAACAGAAAGACTTTTCTAAGGTCATCAGTGCTAAGTCACGAGAAACCCCCATACAGTTACTCCATTTAGAAATGAGAATCAGGCAAGATTAAAACGAAATGGATAACAGACACCTCGTAGATGTTACTGTTGTCATAATATTCATGACAAAGAAAAAGGTCTCTGCAGCAAATGAAGAACGACATCCTTCCAATCTTACATTCTGATCAAATGTTTTATTTTGAATGAAGCAAAGGCCACAAAATAAGTTTAAAAAAATGCCAGAGGTCACTGTGTGTTACGAGTATTTCTTAGTTTTTGCAGTAGACACTAGAACCACAGGAAGAGAATTTGAAAAAAAAGCAGAGATCGATCAAGCTCAATTTAATGGGAAATTTATCAACGTGTTAATGTCAGCAGTAAAGGGAATAATTAAAAGTGGCAGAACTTGGCTACCTATCTTAGAGAAGAGGTTGTAAAAACCCCACAAACATTTCCAACCTGTCTGAAGTCATGAAACAACTATTGCTTACAGCATTTGCACTGATTATGCAAATTCTTAATATTTTAAAAGAAGTAAGCAGGTCCAGAGGTTTTCTAAGTTTAAAGACATTTACTGATGGAATATTTCTCCTTTTTAAGCATTCAAATGTTGCGCTGGTAGTGTATATCAGACAACACAGACAAATATTTATATACTGCCTAATAGCTATCTGTACCTCAGCTATAAACAGCAAAGCACCAGACTCAGCAACCAACAGTTATAGAAGAACCCTCAAGACAGGTTTCATGCTTGAGTAGACAGAGATGCCGATCTACTGCTGCCCACGCCTATTTTCCTCAACTGTCCCCAGGCATGGAACATACAGGTTTCTTCCTAATCCTCTGGATTAGCATTCATGTTTGGATTTATCTAATAATGATTACAATCTACTGCATGACAAGATGACAAGATGTCAGTACTTCAGATAAAAAGTAAGCAGTAGTAACTCCAGAGAAGAATTTTTAGTATCCAGGTATATCAATTAAATAGTACCTACGGTTACATAGAATAAAAATGGAAGCATGTATCAAAAGGCATGCAGCAAGATTAGAGTGAAGCAGTGGCCATTAACAAATACACCAGAAGCAGCTCTAGCCTGCTTTGAAACTGCAGAGCTGCAAGAAGAAAACAGCCAAATATGTAACTTTTTTCTACCTGCTCATTAAATTTTGATGCTTTCTCCTGGGCACCAAGGTTTGTTTGCTGTGCACAAAAAAAGTTTGGGAAGCAAAGGTATGCTGAGTCAGCTGCCCCTGGTCCCCAGGGTTTCTTTACGCTGCACGCCTCTGGCAGATTGCGCCACACAGTGACCCCAGCACGTCCCTGGAACTGCAAACCATGCCAGCAGAGGAGGTTTACAATAATTTTGAGACCAATGCAAAGGATTCAAAGAATGACAAAAGATCTGGACTACTGACTCCTGTAGAGTAGAGAGAGTAAAACTCCATGTAGCTGTTCTAGAATTTGAAAGGGCTCCAATAATAAATAAATCCCCATTTTACATGACAGTATAAAATATCTATCTTCCTTAGTAGGTTTGGTACAGTAAAATGACACAGTCATTCATAGCATCACAGGATGACTATATCCAAACGTCTGATGCTTTTAAATGTAAGAATGAAGTAGTATCAGCCCTGGACTTGTTGTTACAAGCTTTTAGTAACAGCATATATCTAGAACAAGACTCACAACTAAGAAGCATAAACTACCTATGGGTGAAGTCAAGCACAACAAAAAAAGCTCATTTAGTATGTCTAGCGCCTTACCTCAGCCACCAGAAGAATACCATATTGTATCAGCCTTTCCACAGATTCATGGCAAACTTGATATATCACCTGGCAAGGCTGCACAACAAAAGAAATGCACTGAGAAAATCACCTCCATTATACCCATTATAGCAACACCAGTTCCCTGGGCAGTATGAGTTGTTTGGATACAGCAGTATTATTCCTTTTAAGCAAGTTATTAAACTTTTACCAGCACAATCCTAAAGCACCACTCTTACATTTATCCTGGCAGACAGGCAGACACTAAAAAAATCACAGTGAAATATGATATTTAAAATTTGTCCAGGTTTTTTGAAGAAATGCATTACTGGTAGAAAACCACATTAAATATTCTCCCCTTTTAATCGCCTCTAACCAAATTTTAGTTTGTTAACAATCCTGCAATAAAATAATCATAAAACTAAAATCATTGAGACTCACACCAGTGGTTTATTTATCATTTAAAGGAAAATACACTTTTAAGAAATTCCCTATGTGTTTTGAAACTGAATAAAAAAACAACCTCTTTTACATTGTTCATAATAATGTAGGAAATATTTTCTAAGTTAAAAAAATCAGTTGTTAACTCTGAAAGCAGAAGGATAAGATTACTGAAGAACCCCACCATCTGAGCTACATTACTGCCCAGACAACAATACTAAATTTGGCTTATGCTTCATTTTAAAAAGGCACAAGTCAGAAACATGTGTGTAAATTTAAGAAGTAATTCAAGAATCTTCAGAACTTCCACACATAAGAAAAAAATATCTAGCACTTAAAATTGCAGGAATACAGAGTGTAAGTATACAGCATGACTGCAAACTCAGATAACATCACCTCTCCTCAGTGTTTTGTAACAAAACAAAAACCAAAGTCAGGCCATGTTTAAAATTGCTACTAAGTACTAGGTGTGGCACACTGACTATTGCACTCCTATGCAAATTAAGAGTATCTTTAGAATCTGGAGCCTTAGTTGCCAGCGTAATTTCAATCATCTACGCAAACTCATTTGAGTTGGGTACTCTCGGAGACTTGTACTTGTTTAAGGAAAAAAAATATTTAAATAGTTTTGGCAGAATGCAGATATAGTTGTGACGGTCTAATGACATAAGCAATACAAAATCTGTTAGAAGGCATTAAGAAGCCCAATCTCAAGTTGTGGGAAGCTGACAGAGATACAGCAAGCAGCTTTCCTTTCTCAGGGAAGGCCTAAAGCCAGCACAGCAGAAGTGCTGCAGGCTCACCCCAGCATCACCCACTTAGCACCTGCAGGAGCAGCGGACATGCACTCAGTATGTATCCCCTAAACCGGATCGACTGATCTTGTCACCCCTTGCCAGGAAACAAGGTAGTGACAGGAGTGTGCCAAGTTAGTTCATGTGTTATCTTAGGCCAAACGTCTTCCAGATGAACTGTTCTGATGGAGCTACATTCATTCAAATGTTTCCTTGGATGTTCAACCTCTTGATACCCATTATCATTTGACTGTACTTACAGCGAACATATCAGAACTGAGACACTTGAAGAAAGCATAAATTCTGTTTATAGTAAAAAAGGCAGTTACAAGCAGAAAAAAAAAAAAAAGACATGGACAATTAATGCAACTACTTACTTACCAAAGACACAGTAAATTCATTAGAAAGCAAGTAACACAAGCTGGCAGCTTTTCGGACCAGGTGTTCTTGACTAATCAAACTGGGAGAAGCACCATTGGTACCATTTCTGTACCTCCTACTCTGAACTGCACGAAGACTGCAGGCTAGAGCAGAAACAAACACAAGCAAAATTTATTTTTCCATAGAGCTTAACAGCAAAGGAAACTTAAAACTTTTGTCTGTTTCTAGACCTAAAGCAGTCAAACATTACACATGCAGTTGAATAATGAAGACAGATTCACCACTACTTCATTTGTGTCCAATTAAAGTCAGATTGAAATGAAACAATATCTCATTAAAATATTTGTGACCAAAGCACATGTTTTGCCATACTGGCTCAGAACTCTGATAGTGCCCTGCCTGAGGCAGTGACCGATACATGAATACCTCCAAGAAAGATAAAGGGTGATGAGAAAAATAAGTGAAGCATTCTACAAACCAAAACCAAGTTTACTTTAAAATTGTTTTTGTTAGAGGAAACATGGGCTGAAGCAGAGAGGGAAGAAATATATATATGTAAACTACATATATATATGGGGGGTTGGGGAGGTTGTGCAGATACAAGAAATTCTTTCCTTGGTAAACCGCAACACATACCAATAATGGCCTCTTTAATAAATACATGAAGCACACCATTGCTGTAGAAGTTGAGTTCAAAGACAGCCGGTATCGTTGTGCTGGGAGTGATGAAGAACTCATTGGTTCGGCTAGTGTTTGTGATATTTACACAGTTCCCCAACAAGTGGATGGCATGCATGACAACATCATCTGAGTTCCCTGAAAATCCCAGGTCAAAGTCACGGGCTAAGACCTCCTCCTTCATGGAGAAGAAATCTTCTACCAACCTGGAAAGATCAGTTCCCTAGAAGTAAAATCAGAATCAAACTGAAACAATTTATTTTATTTTTTTTTTAACACAGGAGTATAGAGCAAACACATAAACAAGCCACTAATTTTCGAAAATCTAAAGCACAATAGTAGTATTAGAAATCCTTGTTTTCACACAGATATTGTTAAAACAGTCCACAGGTTTTGAATTATATGCAATTATATTTTAAAGCCATGCAGCTATTTGAGAATCCAAGTTTTTTCTTTGCTTCTTGGTTTATCTCATACCCTGCAGAGACCTGAGTTATACTTTAAGAACATGTTAGAGATATCATATTTCCATTACTTACGCTATAGAACGAATGATCAGTTATCTGGGAATACTGTAATTAGCAGAACTTCAATTGATTGGGGACATGAGGAAAAGCTTCCCCTCAAGCACTTCCTTTCCTTGTTTTTGTCAAGATGGCTTCAGATCACATTGTAAAATGCTTCTTTGATCCCATTATTTTAGACAGTTGAAAACACTGGACTGACAGCAATAGTGATACCGTCCTCAACTAGGAAGATCACCTGTCTGTCCAATGTTTTTCAATTTGTTCTCAATTTATGTGCAATAAAAGTTTCAGATTCAAGGCAGAAGGATTTCAGAAAAATGCTAAACACACTTGTAGGAGAAAAAAAAAATTTCTTCCATGCCCCATGCACAAGACTTCAGTTAAACATTAGTATGATTTTGCCATCGTAGTATAACATTCTAGTACCAAGGAACAGCAAAAATAATTTGAAAATTAACAGAAGAGTTGCTAATATATTCATTAGTGAATATGTTGAAGGACTAGAAAAAAAATCTTAATACAATGAACCAAAACAATGTATTCTTTTAAGAAAGCGTAATCACATTTTGAATTACAAAAAAAAAAAATCTATTTCCACGTGAGTATTTATTATCATCCCATCAATAATGGCTTATCTTCAAGCATCCACTACTAACTAGAATATTAGCACCCAGGCTACCTCAAATCCACTTCAATTTAAATGCATCTTTCTTATTTATTACTACCATACAATAGTAAAATCATACTATTTTTTTAATTCACAAGGCCAAAGTAATGTTTGCCTGTTTAAGCAGCACAGAATTCTTACCTGCCTGTGTCTGTACAGCAGCAAACAGGCAACGATGTGGGTAGACATCACAGCACAGGACTTGTTAGCAGCTAGATGTAAACAAGATAAACTTGTTAAGCACCTGAGAAGTTCAGAACATCATTATAAGTGAAAGAGTACCCATTATTTAACAATCAAACAAAAAAATTGATACTGGCACAAAACCGTACCTTCTGAATGAAACACAAAGCGTGTTATGTCTATATAGTAACAGTATTAAAGTAATCAAATGAAAGTAACTTGACCTAAGAAGGCTGACTAAAGCTTAAACGTCTACTAAGCTAAGTACCATTCTGCATGCATGCCTCATACCACAAATCACAGATCTACTGATGAAGCATACACCACATAATCTATAAAACCTGGCAACACTGGTCCGTGCAGCTAGATGAGTTCACATGGGTATTATCTCAAATAACGCCATTAAGACACTGCAATAACTTCTTACATGAAGTGATAAGAAATCAGTGAAATCAAACACTGCAGAGTACAGCAAGTTCAGTATACTCGTCCAAGGAATACATAAGTTACCAAAATAAACAGAATAAAAAGCTTGTCCTTAATCAGAAGGAGAGTTTGAAGAGGAGGGAGAGAGGGAGGCAAAGGATGGAGAATTGTCAAGAGAGAATTTGAAGTCATGAAATGATCACCTGAATGGAGGGAATTGGGAAGAATGGCATTACCAAACAGCAAGTTAGCTCATGCGATCAGCAAAACAAAACAGGTAGCTGATAGTGATACTATAACACTTACTGAACAAAATGTGCTCAGCCAAGTTGGATATCAGCTCTCTTCTGAAGGGTTCACTGGTGATATCCCTGGAGTTGGGCAGTGAGGCCTCTGTACCTTCATCCACAGTGTCATTAGGTCTGAATACAGAGTAAAATTCACATCATGACATTTAGATTTTGATCAAAATGTAAAATAACCTAGATCGATTGGGGTTTTTTTATACACTAACTGAACCGCAGTGCAAAAAACCACTATGCAGTCTGGCAAGGGCACAAAAATGTGATGCATGGCAAGCTCCACAAAAATTTTCACATCTACCAACTTTCCCAGATTATTACTTCACCCTAAACAACAATCCAAGATAAGACTACCAAAAGAAACATTGCAATACAATTTGCAAACAAGAACATTTACCTTGTCCTATGGCTATTCCTGACTTTGCCATTACATCATTTGCACTCCCCACAGCTCTTCTCCCTCAGTGAATATGGACAACAGCAGATTAACCAAATCTGCCTAAAAGGCAGTTTCCAGCCCAACCTCTCTACAAACTTGAAATGGTCTTTTGCATGGACCTACAATTTTCTAAAGATAAATGACTGACTCTACTAGGATCACACAGGTTTGTCCAAGTCAAGCTAAGACCTCAACTAAAATGTATATCCATGGAACAAATGCAGACCCAGCCCTTCAGCATAGTCTTCATTTCTGAGTGACAGTCACCTCCTTGAGCAAAGGCTACTTACTCACAAGTCCTACTTGCTTTGGAATTATACTCAAACCCACCTGAAATGTTTGTGAGGTTTAAAACCAAATCCTTAATTTTTCATTATATGTGCCATTTTCTTCCCTAAGTTATTACATAAAATTTAAAATTCAACCAACAGAGGTCACTAAAATTAGAAAATAAATTTTAAAAAGCCTCCTCAAGCTTATTTAAACAGAGCTCCCCAGAAAGAATGCAACTCTCCTAATAAATTGCACAGTTAAAATTGTTTAAGTTTTTAGTTTTTCTGTACACAATTAGATTATCCTTGGGGAACTCAAGCAATGCCTGGAATGTAATGCAGAACACTAGAGAGACAAAGAAATAAACAAAAAACCCGCAAACTGTTCTTCCTCTCCCCAGCACACAAAAAATCTCTACCTTGATGGAAGTATAGCTGGTAACAAAGCTTGTTCCAAAGAAAGAGGAGCAGGCACAGGTTTTTGGCTTTGGCTGTTTACATATTCCTGTTAAGAGAAGACTTATTATTTTTTTTTTACTTTTCCCACCTTATTCTTGGATTCAACTGGCAATACCATTATGTGAAAAAGGCAATTATTCAAAATGCAACTGTGATTAAAAATAGCTCACACTAAAAGAGCAGTAATAGGGCCACAGAAATTAAAAGTTTGCAACATTTTACTCACTTTTGATTTTATTTTATGAAAAGGCGAACTTCCCAAAGCAAGGAATCCATGCAACCAAAACAATACATAACCCCTGTCAGCACCCTGCTGGGAACAACTCCTCTGAGACTAGCTTCTCCGTGATTAAATTAATAAGAACGGCCTTCATTAACATGAATGAGAGCAAAGTCTAATACCCTTTCAGAAACAACACAGAGACTGTAATTATTGCTTGCTGCTGCTTTCCTCAAACACCAGGATAGGGAACTTCTCCATAAGTAAACACCAGTGTAGAAACCCCAGTTGCAAGACCCCTCACAGTGCCACAAACTAAAGCACCCAGGAAGCAGGCAGGGTACTGCATGCTTGGAATTCTTGAATCCCAAATTTCTCAAAAACCAAAGACCTCTCCTTACAGGTTAGCATTTACATTACTCTGTCTTCAGGACACTGTGTTCTTTCAGTGCTATAAAGCCTGATGTGGGAAACTAAAGAGCCACTTAACCTGCTGGTCAGGAAAACAGCTCCCTCCCAGGAAAGCTGCTTAAAAGACTGTCACAGCCAGCTCACTCTCTTCTGCTTCTAAGCCTGTGCTCACAGAACTGCAGAAGCCCAAAATTAACGCCCAAAGCTCCTCTCTTTTAGAAAAACCTGCAGTGACACAACTACATCAATTTAAAAATACAGTTACACTTCTGCAAATCTTGGTTATGGCATACTTATTATGTCCTTTATTACCGTTCTGGAGTACAAGAATGAATACAGATACAAATGAGACCTGACAGAGGTTGCTAGGAAGGTGCAGAGTGATCAGCATTTCACTAGATTAAGAGGGCAGATAACCTTCTTTTCCTTACACTGATCCGAGAACAACTGTTAAGTCCCTACCACGAACAGCCTGGAAGTGACCCAAGTCTTCTCCTTTAGAAGTGAGTTAATATCTTTTCCTACTACGCTAATTATAATGTGGTGCAGACGGTCACAATAATTTCATGCTGTGGTAATTGAACCCTCCAAAGCTCTCCAACCTACTGCTTTCCTGAGAGAAGTAGGGCAGAAAGAACACCTGATTAATTTGAATAATGTTCTAGTAGGTTGTTGTTTCAGTAGTTAATCTTATTAAAGTCCCACTAAAAATAAGGTATACTGTAGCAGAACACAGATTAGTGAAATGTAGGTAAATTAAATATAGTACTAGCAGATTCTGCAAAGGGACCACAGAAAATGTAAAAAGTGAAGGCAGCTAGTACTGCACCATCCTATTCCCTGAGAAACTACACAACAGTATTCGGTGAACTAGTATAGGTAATAATTCTAAACTAATAGTAAACTATGACATTGAAAGTATATGCAGATTTTTATGATATATGATCTACGATACTTTTATAGCTATCAGTTTGCTTAGCAGTTTTAAAAATCCAGTGAGGTAAATGCCCTTCCTAGAACTGGAGAACAGTATTCAGTTTCCTTCAACTCTAAGTGTCCCAACAACTTAAAGGGGGTACAAGGATCATTTTAAAAATTGATTGTTAAAACCAAGCAAAGAACCCCAGTGAGAATACTTGCACCATTCCAAACCTAACACAACCTTTTATATCAACTCTGAGACTACTTCAGCTTAACACAAACGTGTCCAAAGACTCGTGCCTTCAGCAAAACAGGGGTACTTTTGTCCCACTGGAACAGACCTCAGCAGATAATGCTAGTGATGATAACCCACTATGAGAAAAGTCAAAATAAATGCATCCCGCTATTGAAACATCAAAAATGTCAAACTTTCAAAAGGTTCTTCAAAATATGAAACTTACTTTTAAGGAAAATGGTTGTGCAAAATCTACTCTGACACACCCATAATTCTTCCGCAGCATTCTGAAGACTCCTCTAGCTATACTCCAAAGACTTTCATTCTTCTTAGGCTTGCCCTGGAAAACAGGGGTGGTTGTTTTGTTTTTTTTCCAGTTTGCAGCTAAAAGGTTACATTTAAAATTAAAATGCATGCAAGAGCAGACAAAACAAGGCCAAATCTTTTGACACACCTTTTAACTTGAAGTAAATCTAAAGAATTATTGTTTTCCATATATATCCACTTGAATATATTATTTGTTATGTCATGAATTTTCGTTTAGAAGTATGTCACCTGTACCTCAGCACTCCCTACCAGAGAGGTTCTGTGATTCATGGCTCTACGCTCTTCAACACTAGCACCAAGTACATGTGACAGAGGACTACTAGCACACGATTTAACTATGTAACACATTTTCCTCACATACACAGAAAATCCCCTAGGCAAAACAAGTTGTTCAATTGCTCTCACCAGCTGTTCGCTGTTATAGTGGCCTTCAATTATGCGATCATAGGAGATTCCCACAGGTATAATTAGAACATCAGGGGTAGCATTTGAGAAAAGAGCATCTACCACCACAGATAAAAGACCTGCTCTAGCTCCAGATGTCTTTCCACTTCGAGACCGTGTGCCTTCCAAGAATATTTCTAAAAACTGCTGCTGTCTCAACAATTCTTCTATGTGCTGAATACAAAAAGATTGGAAAAAAGGAAAAAATAAATATCTAATTACACTGGCAAATTCACATTTGAAATATATTGTTAGCAATCATTTCCTTTTAAAAACATTGGAAGATCATGAGTTGTCATGAATACTTGTGAAAAAACCAAAAGCAGTAATTAATGCTTGACACAAACCCAGACCAAACTGCAACTGAATTTGCATGAATAGACAAGCAGTATAATGCCATTTGTTCAAGAACAGCATCTCTAGCAACAGTTGATCTAGCCAATTTGCATACACCTCTCCTTCCGGTTCCTCAGTACATCCCATCTTCTAAGACACAAATACAGCTATTATACTGAATGGCACAAAGGATTACATCAACCCATCGTAAACAGAGCCTTCCGTTAAGTTAACAGAATCAGTGTAGATATGCCCCAGTACAAAAGAAATCAGAGAAACAAGGCTGAAGTTTAATGCTAATTCAGAGAGTATTAATTCCGCTCTCTTTAATAAGGATTACATAAGGTGAAAATTTGCTCATCCTCAAATGTCCTGGGCATTCAACTGTTTTGTTCTATACATTCAAGACTTCATATAAAAATGTACCCTTTTTTTGCAGCATGAAACCGAAGACAAATTCAAAGCAGTAAAAAACATCTGCACACTGATGGAACTCACTTTCCCACTTGCCACCCGACTGAAATGCTACCTACAGAAACTAAGACAAGAAATACGTACCACATAGAGCAAAGCTCTGTAGAGGAAGTCCTTACGACCATCAGGACTCTGATCTAACTTTCGTCGAATGAAAAATCCTCCTAGCTTGCGGATCAATGTGCTACAAAATAAAGAAGAATTATACTCATTGATTTTAGTTTGCAGGGAACTACTACCTGCCCAGTACAAAACTCCTAGCACACAACAGGAGCTGAAATTACTGAAATTCACAAAGACTAACACTATTTGCACATGATGGGACTACACAAATATAACTTTATTTAAGAAACAGGCTTCTCTACACTGTCTTGCTCCATTTCACTCCCTTGACAGACCACTTACCCTCTGCAGTGACCCTGCCTGGGAGACCATTGTACATTGAGATGCTGGTGACCCACGTAACAGTTAACTTGAGCTGGCCCAAGTCTGTGCTCCACTGCACATGCATCGTGGCCTTCATGCCCATGCACATACCCCTTCGCTGCAGGATCAGCTCAGCCACCTGATTGTAACAGCGCAGCCTGCAGGCAGCTCCCACTTGGCACCAGCAATTATGCCAAGAGCAAGGCCTTGCCTTTATCTAAGAGTGCAGCAAGAAGTTCTTCTAAGAACATCCTTTCTGCTTGACAGAATGAATGATGAATAGAATTGTCTTCTTGTAAGAGAACCCTATACTAGCTCAAATGTCGAAAATGGGACAACCCTGTTTGAGGGCAGGGCCCGCACAGTGTGCTGCATGTGCATGGGAGGCCTGCTAAACGCTGCCCAACTCAGGGTTCCCACAACTAAAGGGACGTTAGATTACCTATGCTAGTCTCTCATTCTTTATACTGCTAGCCCTAATAAACAGCATTTTAGCTGATACTTTATATAGTCTGAATGCTTTTCTTACTGAGATCACCACAGACCACCACCTACCGGTGCAAAACACCCTCTAAGTCAAGGTATCTCCCTTCTTTCCTCATAATTTTCTGCAATATCCAGTGGGTTTTCAGAAATCAGTTATCCCCAAATTCTGTCTCACTGGAAAAATACTATCTAAAAGACCTTCTTATGTTCTTCAGCCACCAGAAATATAATTTAAACAGAGACCAAATTGGGGCACTTTCCCAGAAAGTATTTCTCACTCAGTACTGTCGCTGCTTATTCGCTACCTCATTAACTTTCGTGAAAAGTTGACCATTCACAACACTTTTTCACATACTTAGTCACCTACTCACTTTGAGACTCCCAGAAGGGAATATCCTTCCTTACCCTACTTAGGTTATGACGGAATTTCTCAGAAGGATTTTGTTATGCTCTCTCTCTGAGCATGTAATAAGAACCAAAGAAGTTCTACATGATGGCCCAATAATACTCAGATTCTTACGCTTGGACATTACTGATATTGTGCAATAGGTCACCTGAAGATCCCCCCACTTCAGCCTTTTTCAAATAAGACGAGAGGTCATTACCTAAAGATGGGAATGTTGAGGTTGTTCCCTGCAGCAATGTAGGGTGCTTTGATGTTATGGCAGAAAAGAATGAATGTAAGGAGCAGGTAGTCAATGTGGGATTTGTGAACGGGCAAGAAGATAAGAGGCAAATTCATCTATCGTGGAGAGAGAAAGAAAAAAAGAAAGAGGACAGTTGGTAAGAACTGTGGGGTATTACTCCTTTTCTAAAATCCATCACTGAGATTGCTAGCATCTTTTTGTCAGAACTGATGGTGTTTTCCAGTTACCATCATGCAGTTTGTTTACTTCTGGTTTTCAGTCAGCTGTGACAATGAGAACATTTTAGTCAACTGTACTTGTTAATTTTCATGGATTGTAGTTTTTAGTTGTATGCATGACAAGAAACAATGATTAGTATTCCCAGTTTCTTCAGACTCACAGTACTCAGACAACAAACAATTAAAGAGATGTGGCCAAATCATCACTGTCGCCCAAATACTGCTATTTCTTTCTATTAGATATCAGCAAGGATCTATGAGCAGGGAGTTCCCAAACACTGTAATCAAAAGATAACAGAAAATATTAGGAATATTTATCTAATCCATCTTTCTAAGGTAAACCCTGCAAAAAGAATCAATTCCGTTGAGTGTAAAGAACATGGTAGAATTTAGGAGTTATTTTGATTAATTTCAATAAATATTGAAGGACTGGTAACAGATTGCTAGTAAGAAACTGGAAAAGTTTATTTCTTAAAGATTTTTATTCCAAATTAAGGTAACAGTGGAAAGTCCTAAATAAACCTACTAATTTATTACTGGCTGCCTCAGCACAAAAAAAAGAAATCCTGCTGGATGCAGGTTGTCCAAGATAATCCTTCAGCCTGATAGTTTGAATTCGATCCCAAAACAAAGGTAAAACCAGAGTTCACATAGTATTTTAGGTTACACAACACAAGGAACATTCTATTTAATTAAAAACACTACTTCACAGATATGAGAGACACCTATCGACAATCTGGTATCATACAAGAAGAACTCTTCTAAAGAGAGAAAGCAATGTAAATATTTAATAGAAACGACATCACAAATCTGCCATACTAGATTCTTTCCCACATCTCCCTTACCTCTGTTGCTGCTTTGACCATTTCTATTTGACCTCTGTGGATCTGGATATTCCAGAAAAAGCTGTTAAACAACTTCAGTAACACCCAGCCAGTCAACCTGAAGGAAAACCAAACACAGCTCAAAGTTTCATTCGTTATTGCCTCTGTTTCATACGGCTTCTATATCACTAAATGCAAAGCCATAAAAACCGATTCCTTTATATTCAAACAAAATTACTATAAAATCCAATTGCTTAACAAGTTTTTGCCTATCAGCTAAACCATGGCTAGTGACCACATTTCAGTCTCCTGCAATTATGACACAAAACTTGTTATTGTCAGCCTCAGTGAAGGCTGTTCAAAGGGCAGAGACTGCTTTACATATGGGGCAAAAGTTAGTGGAGGTCCTATGGTCAATTATAATAACTGAGCTAGTTAGGTGACATGTTAGGTGACAGCGTGTATCTGGTCTTGTGGGAGAATTTAATATAGTTACAAAAAATACAGGGTTTCCATCACAAAAGTCAGTGAAGGGGGCTAGAAACATGACAGAGACAAATTCATCCTCAGCAGTAAAGGCAGACACCACAGTAGAAGGCTTTACCTAAGACTCTCTCCGAGATATTTCTAACTGTATGTTATGATATTTGGGCTACTGGAAAAAAGATCTTTCACAGTCTAAGCTGCTGCAACTAGCTGCTTGTGACTGCATCAGCCTGACACAGCCAAGGACACGAATATTGGTCTAAGTACTAGCACCAAGCCTAGTTTCAGGAGGAAAAAAACCCATTCTATATTTGATCTTATCACAAGATTTATCCCTTGAAAAGGCAGTGGGCTTCTGCTGCATCTGAAAATTATTAACTACCATTTCATGAGTTAACATTAGAAAAAAGATTTTAATGAATAATGTATTTTTTTAGAAATAATTATTCATTATTTATGAATAATGTGTTACAAGCTCTGCTGGTGTAATACAGAGAAATCCTGGCCATCCTTCTACCCACTGACAATACTGATGAGCCATTTTTCTTACCTGATTAAAGCAGGTGACACATTTGCTACCATTTCCTGGAGAATTTTCCTAGCTTTTTTCTTCACTTTGTTGATAGCTTTAGGATCCGTCTGAGCAAAACTACCTGGAGCACTTGGTTCTGAAGCTTCATCTACAATGGCCTTCTGGACTCTAACATTAAAAAGTAGAACTTATGAGACAGTCCCGCAACAGAAGAGTTCAAGACACAGAAAACAACTGCAGGGAATGAGCTCTATATTACAACAGCAGTAACTTGCAGGCATAAAAGAACATGCATACTGAAGTGTTTTGTATTCCAAATGCATTTCCATTAATTCAGTAGTTTTCCAAGCTCTGTATAAATAGGTGGGTGATGGATAAACACACTTAAAAGTTGACCACATAAAGCAGCATGTACGCAGTTCACAGGTACTGATATTGGGTGATTGCCAGTTTTCCGAAATGGTTAACAAGGTTAAAAATGCAGAAAGAACAGGTGAAATCTTCTCTTTGTTAATATTTTCTTTTCCTGCCATAGCGATTTCACTTACCTCGTTAGACATATTTATGTAGCTGCTATTTTGCACTTCTACTGTATCTTCCCCCTTGAATTCTCAGTTTTACAAAGTGTAACTAAATTTTGTAAGGGCTATTTTCCCATTCAAAACATGTCTAAGAGAGATTTAGTGGTTTAACACACCGTAACTGTGGCACAACGCAGTCTGCTTTACTTTTCAAAAGCAACACGATCATCTTCAGATGGGACTCAAACATTAAAAATTCAGGAGGCTTGGGAATGGTAATGTAGACAGCGTGCGGCCTCTGACAAAAAGCAGACTCAAGGAGCGGGCATGCGGTTGAATTTCTTTGTGTCCAGGGAAAACGGATACCTTAATAGCTAATCAGGGGCTCAACATGCCATTTAAAATGCAGTATATTAAATAGAAAACAAGTGCCACAAAATAAAGGGTGGATATTTCACTCTATAGCTTTTTTCCAGTTTTGCCTCACACTTTTGGTATACACTCAGCGTACTCTGAAATGCTGCTTTCCTATTATTTCTGAATTGCTGACAATTTCTGATGGCTGCAGTATGACTTGAGTGGTAATGATTTACATGAATGAGATAAACAAATGTTAGAAGAGTTCCCATGTAGCAGTTTATTTCCTTGTGTACTGTCTGCTGTCCACCCACTATGCACCATTCATTTGGAGATTTACAATTCTTTATCCCCCTCTTTTATTATTCAAACAGTAATTACCAGCTATAGCCCTGAAGGGCTGTGCTGAAGATACTGTATCTTCTAATATGTTAAACAGTCTGATTTTCAAAACCAGCCGTTTGCAAATTCTTAAATTGTATTATAATGCATCAGTCATACAAAAAATAGTTTATTTTGCATTATCTTACCTGCTGTTATTCAGCACATTTTCTGTCAGATTTTTGGCAAACATACCCTTATGAACGTCTCTCTCTTGCACAAAAAGGACATAACAAAGGCGCCTTGCAAGCCACCCTCTGTACCTACAAAAATATAATGGGTATTTGAGTGAGACCCTCAAAATATTTCACCGCCAAAAAAATTTATTTTAAAAATACAATTAAGAAGCAAAAGTAAGCAAAATTTTATGAAGGGCTGCCTACTTCTGTATCTTCAGGTAAATTGTCATTATGTTAATGTTACACATGACATAACTGATGTGTAGCACAAAGTATCTGAGACAATGAGGTCTGCGTTACTTCAGTTCAAGCTGATACTGGCTTTAAAACATCCATAGTATCACAGGACAGTAGCTACAAACCAGCATATACATTTTGTCTGTCTGCTGGAACCGACTCTCCAGCTCAGTGAGGACAAAAGAAGACGTGGTGCCCATTTCCAGTTCGATGACCTTCTGCTGAGGAATGTAAATGCCCAGCTAAGAGGTTTGTCAGCTTCCTCATGAAGCACTGAGACCTCTTGGGAAAGTTGCTCGTGTTGTATGCGCAGGGTAAACTTCGACGGGTACTTTTGAAAATATGTCTGCAATAGCCACCGACACTAAAAACACTTTTTTGTTAATCTTTTCTTCCTTTCCAGTGTTTTTAAACACTGTCCTATGTGCGTCATACGTACCTCCTCCTTGAAGTTTTAACAGTAGAACCACTAAATAATCAGTAAATCTCTACCATTCAAGCATTTAAGTAAGGCAACTTAGCTTATGTGGCCAGCCTCTGCCTTTTAAATTAACCCCGTCCTCTACTCTCTGGATCATACAAGCATGTTATTTTGAACAGTTTTCCTAACATCACAGAAGATGCGTGTGCCATGCGAAGCGGTAAAATCCAGTCCCCAGCAGTGAATGCTCATTACTATTTTCTCTCCTCGCAGCCCCCTACCTCACTCACCAGGCCAGGACTGGACAAGCCATGACTCACGCTGGTCACTCCACAAACCAAACAGAGCTGAGACGCCCGAACAGCAGAGCTGATGTGCTGGGGCAGAACTGGAAGAAGTTAAACTCTGGCCATTCCTAAGACTGGAGCACTCAGTATTATGCAAAAACCCTGCCCTGAGGGCTGCAGGTGCAATGCATGGCTGATGCTCCGGCGAGTGTCCCAAACCGAACCATGGGTGGCAACACTCATGTTGGTTTCCATGCTGGGGTGCTGCCAAGGTCTCATTCCCTGTCGTCACCTGAGTTACTGATCCTGGCTGTTAAACCTCCCTACCACATTTCAGTGAATTTATACATGTGTTACAATCAGCTAGGAAAGACGAGAAGGAACTTTTACACTGTAAAAGGCCAAACCACCTGAGAGCACAGGCCACTCACACTATAATTAAGATGAGTGCAAATGCACAAGCCATCAGCATAGTCTGACATGTAACACACATACAAATATTCAGACTTTCTCGAAGGACAAAGAATTTTGGTATTCATGCTGCCAGGGAAACAGACTGGTGACTCTGTTTTAATTCCTTTTCCATCTTCCCATTGTAGTTTGAGAGCCCTACTGATTTTTCTGAAAAGCAAGGTTAAGGATATACTTCCTTCTGACAACAATTTTGGTAACTATGAACATATCATCACAAGAGCATACACCTACTGCAGGGATCTGTAAAGGTGTAAAGGCTTCCACATTCATTTTACAGCTTAGATATGACATCATATAATTAGAAGAATCTGTTTTCCAATTGTGCAGCAATGATAGAAGACAAAAACCACGCCGAATAGACCCTGTCAAGTTATATTATAAAACTGACATATTCACACCTGAGAAAAAGGCTGTGGTAGCATCTCAATACAAGTGCAGTACGCCAGCAGTTAAAGAGAATCCCTCTTGCCTCTTGCTTTCTAAGGCCAAGAAACTGTGACTATGTAACCTCATGGGAACTCAGAAGTTCATTAAAATTGTCAATTTTCAGACTATAATGACATTCTGAGCTAAAGGCATTTTATTTCAGAATAATTCATTAACCTATATTTTGTTGCCTTTATATTTCTAATTTAAGTAACTCTGACCATTCAAAACCATTCAAGCATTAGACTTTTGAAACTAATTTTTAAAAAAAGTTAAACACTATTTCTGTTATTTTTCTGTATTCTAAACTACAAGCTCAACTCTCAAAAAACCCCATAATTAATTCAAATTGAAGAAAGAACAGGCTCTAACATTAGCTTCCTCCCTCTCAAGCTCAGCACAATGCTGCCTTTCTTCTACTCAGACACTTTGGCTCATTTCTTTCAGACTGCTGGCCTCTCTTTGTTTGCTCTGACTCTATGACAAACACTGCAGGATCTGCTTATGCTAATGATTACTGTAGAAACCTTAGCAAGCATTATTAACTTTCCACAGAACAGAATAAAGATTTTTGTGTAATTCCAGTGTCTTCATCCCAGAACAAAAGATATGTTTCCAATAGCGCAAAGATACATCATCATTTTTAGGTCATATACACCATCCTTCAGGAGGTGCACTCTGCTACTGAGGCAGAGGAGAGACAGTCTAGCATGACATGTTCAGATTTAATTGTCATTAGTGATAATACGCAACGCCTAAACTGTGAGCCAGATCCGCTCAGTAAATTAAAATGCAGCCTGAAGTCATTCTTAAGCATGGGAATAAAACAGCTCCTCTCAGCTTTATGCTATGGATTCTGCCATTTGCACTAAAGGAGAAAGGATTTAAACACGCTCATTTTTTTGTGAAGCAGGTTTGACCCTTACACTCCTTGCCTATAACCCCACAGGACTTTGCCCAGCTCCCAGATGCACACAGCTGGATTTAACAAGCATGTTACTTTCCTGAAGTCAGCATCAATTCCTGCATTTTAGGACAGCAATATATATTCACTCAGTCTGGACTATCCTAGGGATTTCCCTGCCATAAGATCAGAACACACTGAATTTTAAAAGCAAATGGAAGACTTGCTACATTACCTTGTATGTGTTTCATTGATATATATGACATTACGTAGACCCAAAGAAGGAATACTAGCATTGAAGAAGTTATCCTGTAAAACCAAGAAAAAAAAGATCAGTGGACTATTTCATTACATAAGAACAGTGGTGTCTTGACATTCATCACATTTAAGATAACACACTGTTTTTCACCTCTACTATAAACAAAAGCCAAAGTGAAGAAGTGCTGAACTTGCTTATAAAGTACACACAAACTGTTCTGAAATAAAAATGAAATTCAGAAAGTCACTATTCCCAACTCCAATACTTTCAAACTATTCTCTAGGCTTTACCGCATACAGAAATGATTGTATTGGTTATATCCTTCAAGCCAGGATATTTTATCATATTCTGATGTAATATAAACCAGGACTTGTCATTATACAGAACTCATCTTTGAGACAGAATTTTATTAAGCTACATTCAGCATTAGCATAATCATGAGCCTTTTGACGCTCAGTCTGTGACATCCAGTTTGCAGCAGATCAGGCATCACGTAATGGCAGCCCAAGGGTCAGGATATCCATCCATGGTTAGGTGGCAAATCTCCACATCCCTGCTCTGCCTGAGCAACAAACTCAATCCAGCCTTCCGCATCCCTGGTACAGACTCTACACACCAGGCTATTAAGTGCTCTGGGATGAGTTTGGGAACAGTTCAACTCTGGATAAACAAATACACCCTGGCAGGAAGACCGAAACTTTAATCTTCCATATTCCAAGTAAGTAACTTGGCCGAGAGGCTAGTTTCTTTCTGCCCAAATAATGTTTAATTATAAAACTGGTACCATGCCAACATTGAATTACAGCTAAAACCACTGGGACTGTACATGTCAAGGAAGGCAAAAACAGGACAGTGGAGGAGAAAGATGGTTACCAGCAACAGCATAGCTGCAGAACAGCCTCACTACCAATTTTGCAATGAGAATCAGATAAGAGTCTCATTTGTTTGTATTTTGTTTAGGACACACCATTTGCCATAAATGAAGATATACAAGTGCCCTATGTCATTTGCAGATCAGGTGGAAATTACATGCTACAATGGGATCACACAGTCTTTTGCCCATGTTAAAGCATAACTGTGTAGTAGATAAAATCAACAAATTGTTGCTCTAGGCTCTTCAGAGGAAACTTAAGTGGTAATATTAATTTCTGTGACTATTCACTGGTAATATTTTGTGGATCTTAAAGCTAAATTAAATGTTCTGGCAAAGAGAAGTGAAATGACTTGTTCTCGGACTCCCCCAAAAATCAGCAACAAAGTTAAATACAACTGAATGCCCAAGTCCACTCCAGTGCTCTGTTAGTTTTAACCTCACTCTGTGAAATTCATCCTCTGGCTGCAATTTCACACATTCGCTTTTCCTTGTTTAACTTTTCCCCGATCCTATGTCAAGATGTGGTTCTGTGAGACCAAGTGAGCTGACGCAGCATCTCCCTGCCATTGTGAGAGAGAAGCCCAGCTCCCACCACCACATTCTACCCTTTCCCACTAAATGCTACCCCCACCTCCTAACTTACACCACCTCTAGCATTCATCACACCCCTTAACGAGCCATCTTCATTCAAGCAAGGTAGAAAACTAAGACAGCCAGACTAAATGAATAAATAAAGCAGGTAGTTTTCTGCTTGATTAGTGAACTTGATCAGCCCCCAGCGGAGCAGGAAGGAACAGAAGAGGGAGAAACAAGACCTCCCACTCCCTACGCTGGCAAGGTGTTAGTTTGGCCAACACACTTAAGGAATTCTGTCTCACTCATCCATCCCTTTTCCTTAAGAGAATTAACAAAACAGGCAACTCAAAAAAGGTGAAATATCTCGAGCGTAATGACAGGATCCGGTCTGTGATCATCTGCTGCAAGGACGGTATTTTCTCCTTGTAGCAGAAGGCAGTAAAGGGCTTAATCAGGCCATTCTCCTTTCCTGAGTGGGATCTCAGAACAGGTAATTAGTTCCTTATTAAATGGACAAAATCCAGAACAAGATTTTTCTTCCTAAAGCATAATTCCCAACTTGAAAGGAACAGCCTAATTACTAACAGACTAATTAAAAAAATCTATAAAGGCCTAAGTTGAGGATTCCTACAGATCTTTCATAAGTCAAAGCACTTAAGTGACTGTTAGAAGTAGTCTCCGTTTATCTAATTGCTTGTCTTGCTGCCCATATAATTCGTAGCCTTCACAGCACATTTGGATTTCTATCCCATGTTTGTGTATGATTGCTACAATTTTCTATTCTGGCATAGGAATAGAGTGAAATAACTTTTCCTTGGTCAAAGAAACTAGTCAAAGACTCTAGTCCAGCCAGTCATGGAGCTCAGCACAGGTGTAACTGAGTGCAGTTTAAAGCTGGTGGTGTACACACAGTCAAATTACACGATGAACTGGTTGCAAACTATATTATGCCATTTATCAACATTTTGCATCTTCAGCTTACAGAAAGCCTGCCCAGTGCAGTTCAATAAAGTTCACATTTTAAATCAGCTTGTGCAACCCCTCTAGAGCCACCATCTTGATGCTGTTCCCAGCAGACAAATATCCCCACTATCCTAACTGGCACTCGTTTCCACTCTGGGCTGAGAAGCTGGGAATGAGCCAGGTGTAGAAAACCAACCTGTCTTCTCAAGTGCAGGATTGATCTCCAAGTCTGAAAGGAAGCATAATGCTTGCTTTCAGAACTGTAATTCTCTATGCACAGAATAAGTAAGTGTCCTAAAAGTAGGCCTTAACACTGTTATATGCACTTATTAATATGTTATATGCATTTATTAATCTAGCAGAGCAGGTGATTTTTCCATACAATTTCCCAGTGCTAATTCTGAAGAGCTGGAAGGTTTTGTGCAAGGAGTAAGTCCACACTGAAAAGTGGGAGACAAAGCATCACAACAGGTCTGTGCCATCCATTAATTCCATGACAAAGAAATTATAACCGGAAAGAAAGGTGAAAAACTATATTCCTTCATGAAATGAGAACATTGTGTTCTTAATTCTGAAAGTAAGAAAACTACTGAAACTTCATTACGCTGCAACTATGCATTATTGTCAAACATAATCCAGTCCATAATCTCCTTACCCGGCTCTGGGGCGTGCATACGTAGCAACATCGTCCCACAAATGGCCTTTTTCTGCTCAACAGAGTCTCTTTCCATTTTAAAGTGGCGGATCGGAAGAGAGTGGGCCTAGAGTTACACTCTCCCTGCAGAACAAAAGACCACTGTGTAAATATCCAGAAATATATGTTTTACTGAGTATGTGAGAACTCTGAGTAAGAGGAATTGCCAGACACACATACACAAAACAAAAAATCACACCCCAAAATTATGTAAAACTAACACAAATTTTTTCCAAGATTTTTCTAAAATGAATTTTTATATACAGATGATATGATTTTAAATAATAAAAGCAAAATCACAGTGTTGTACTTGTGTATCTTAAGCAATGCAGCATTTGCTGACACAGAAACTTCTAAAATAAATAATAACTGTAGTAAGAAACAGCAAGGAAACTGACAGCTGAGGAAAGTTGCTAGAAGAGTAAGTTACACTCTTAGCAATGTAAGGGTGCTTGTAATGTAAGCAACGTATTTTAAGCTTTAACTGGACATCACCCTGTATAATTGCAAGAAGACTGAATGTATGCAAAATATTAACTCGGTTGACTCTGTAAGCTCTTTTTCAGCAGTTTCATACAAAGTCATATGGAAAAGGAACTACTGTGCCTTCTCCAGTGTTACGTTGCCTTTCTGAAGATTACAGAGTCAAAAAGTCCACAGTAACTGCATTCACAGACACATTCTCTATGTTAGGACATAATTAAAATATACTTAACTACAAATTTTACACAGACATGGATTGTTCCCACTAAAGTCTACTGAATTATTGTTTGCATGAGAACAAGCACAGGATTGTTATTTTCTCAATCATGTATGCTAAGTTTTTAATAGAAGATAAGCTACAGAAACAAACCCAAACAAAACCAAATTGTTGTTTAAAATAGCACATTTAAGTGGAAGAGAAGCAGGGTAGAACCAATACCTTAAACTAGCATAAGGGTTGGAAACACAAATATAGACCATTACATTCTCAGCTGGAAAGCCAGCCCAGTGAGAAACAACCAGAAAGTCGGAAGCTGAAGATGCCTAAAAACCAAAATGTGCATATATCACATTTTGCAAGCAGTATGAATTGGCAGTTATTCCATGCTAACTCTTCCATCTGAAATAAGCATCAAGATGCTAAGCCTGGTCCAACCCCTTCTCTATCACCTTCCACAAAGCTAACTCCAAAATCAACCAACTTTGTAACAATACTGTCTTCCTTCTCCTTGCCTCCAAGCCCTGACTGAACTCACCAACACTTTCTCACAAAACCTCCTTCCCATCTCTTTTGTTTCACCTGCCTTTATCCCACTCTCTCACAGCCCTCTTGGTTACCGCAGCTTGCTGTCTGATGTAACTTACACCTAGCTACACAGAAAAGCCAGCTGCCAGGACATCTGTCCTTTCCCTCAACTCTGACCACCTCTCCAACTCTTCTTCTGTATCAAGTTCAAACTCCTCCTCTCCAGAGCCATGTCTGACTCTTCGTGACCTCTGCTTCTAAACCAACCCGCACCAGCCCAGTCCCCACGTGGCTTTTTGCTCCACGCAGCCCTCTCTGCCCACTGTCCCTTTGTCTCCTCCAAATCCCAAGCCTTGCTCAGCAGAGGACACAGACTTTTAATAGGCTCCTTACTTATATCCACCAAATTTTCTCTGCCTCCTCTATTGCATGAAAAGCTCCAGCTACAATGGCTACATGACCATGCATCTTTAGCTTCACACTCCTTTTCATTTGTGTGTTTCAAACGACATCCTTCAGAACAGCAAGGAGCTTTCTATTTGACTTTCTGTTTGACCTCAGCCTACTCCAGAACAGGACTCTGCACATTTTACTGCTATATAGAATTATTAGTAACATCACACCAGAACACTGTAAGGCTATCAATAGGGTTTGCTAGGGTTTTTCCTTTCTAGCAACATTAGTCTTTGGCCCAGCACTGAACTGTTGGTTCCCCCTTATGTTTCAAGTTAAATTAAAACCAAACTGTACCGTGCATGACAGAGGTGATGTCTTATCTTCATTCTTCAGAACAACAAAAAAAAGAAGTCCACTTTTGATTTGACAAAAAACTAAGATAAATATGGCCAGTAACAGTCACAATTTTTACTTACCCATTCTTCACTGGAATGCTTACATCTACTGATATTGCACTCTGCCGAGGTGGACAGATAGGAAACATCTATTGTTCCAAGGGACAACGCAGTTTCGTCCATGACACAGGAGCTGAACTGAAGATCAGAAGCTGCAAAATAATAACATACATACATATACACATATATATACACGTACACAGAAACACATGTAGACACGCATAATTTCAGTAACGGGTATCTAGCAATAAATTAGCAAACTGGTATTTTTGCACCCTTCAGTAAAAGTTAGCTTCTGAAGAAGTTTCATTGCAGTCAGAAATCAGCATGACTGTAATGTGATAAAAAAAACAGCGCATTCGATTTCCATAAACACAGCACACCGATCGGCTCCCTGCACGTTTTTCTCTCCCTGCTCCTCTTCCCATTACAGCTCAGTAAAGTCCCTTTATGCTTTTCCACTGCTCTTCACCGTGTGGTTTAAACCATTCAGCCACAAGGCTACACATTTCAGCCACTTTCAAAAGTTTACTATTCTCTTGCACTCCATGACCTTACTCTTTCATCATCTGCTTCTCAAGGACACCTATTATCTACAAAAAAATTTCATTAATGCTCTCCCCCAATCCTATCTCACAGTACATTTTGTGTGTCTGATCTAGCCATAGTCAAACCAGCCTGCAAACTCCTCAGAGGAAGGAGCGCTCTACACAAAAGCACACCCCTAAACCCGAACGTGCTGCTGACACAGGGGACATTACAGGACTGTGGGATTAAAAAGCAGTAAAGAAGTCTAAACTTGCATTATTATTTTAAATTTAAGTTATATAGTTCATATAATAAGCACAGTAAATAATTCTTCCTCAGCCAAAGAAAAAAAAAAGTAGGCCAAACAGCAAAAGAACTTTGCGTTGTATTGCGTATCTGCAAAAGACTACAAATGAAACCGCCTTGTTACAGAGAGGCATCAAAATAGGAATCCCGGCATTTCCCTCTAGAGAAACCGTGAAGCGGCAATACCGCCTCTTCCATCTGTCACCGCCAAGGAGCTTACGCTACAGCCCAGCCACGAGCCACCAGGCATGACTCTCCTCGCCCCGCGCCAACGTGTGCAAGAGCAAGGCCTAAAACTTCAGTCCAACATTTCGCCGTTCGTACCGTCCTCCCCAGGCAGGCACAAACCTCTCCCGCAATACCTGCGGTACAGAGCTCCCAGCGCAAACCGCGCGCCGAGCCGGCACATCCGCGCACGGTCTTATCTCTCCGCAGCCTACGTACCGAAGTTATCCTTTTTTCTTTGTTGGCTCTGATGCTCAACGTGCCTTTTTCTTTTTTATTAGCCCGCAGACAAATTAATACCCGAACCACCCATAGATACAAAAGAAAAGGCTCACGCACACCTAAACGGTGAAGGCAAAAGGCGTCCTCCAGCCGCGCTCAAGGTGACCTTGGCTGCACCGGCACCCACAGAAGATGAACTTTACGTAATTAAAAGGCTGTTTGAGCAACAGCAACTTCATACGCACCTCTAACGAAAGCCGCCCTCCCGAGCGCCCGCTGCCCGCCGCGCCGCCTGCGCGGCTCCCCGCGGCACGCCATCGGCGGGGCTGGGCGCGGGGCTGGGCGCGGGGCTGGGCGCGGGGCTGCCGAGCCCGCACGCCCCCAGCTCTGCCGCGAACAAACCCCCGCCGGCCGAGCCCCCGGCCCCGCAGCCCCCCGCGGGGGCGGCCCGGGCTGCCCGCGCCCCGCTGACCCCGGCCCCCCCGCCCGGCTCCACGGCGGCCGCGGGGACCGGCACCGCCGTCAGAGGGCGCGGGGACCGACCGGGGCCCTCCGCACCCGCATCCGCGCCCGCACGGCGACTGACTGACCGGGGCCCTCCGCACCCGCGCAGC
This sequence comes from Phalacrocorax carbo, assembly GCF_963921805.1. NCBI lineage: Eukaryota > Metazoa > Chordata > Aves > Suliformes > Phalacrocoracidae > Phalacrocorax > Phalacrocorax carbo. Next base: position 12,753,998 of record NC_087524.1, read on the forward strand.
CCAGGCGCCACGGCTCCGCGCTCCTCCGCCTCCTGCCGCCGCTGCCGCCGCCGCCGCCCCGGCCCGGCCCGCCCCGGCCCGCCCCGCGGCAGCCCCTCGCCCCGCCCCGGCCCCGCCGCCGGCCCCTTCCCGCACCGCGGAGCTCCGCAGCGGCCGCTGGCCCCCTGCCCGCCCGCCCGCCGGGCCGCGCGGCGGCGCCGGGCCTGACGCGACTTCCTGAGCGCCCGTCGCCATAGCGCGGGCCCGCCGCCTCCCGCCCGGCCGCGGCCGCGCCGCTGCCCTCCGCTCCCCGCTCCCCGCGGCGCCGTTCCAGCCCCGCGCACCCGCTGCCGTGCCCGGCCCCGGCGCGGCCCCGAGCAGCTCCGGCCGCCGCCGCGCGGAGCCGCAGCCCGGCGCGGCCGCTCCCCGCGGTGCCCGGTGCCCCCGGCTGCGGCCGCCGCTGCGGGCGCGGGGACGTGGGGAAACAGGCGCTGGCGCCTCCGACCCGCCTCCCCCGCCCTCGCTTCTGGCGGCAGAAGGGCCCGGCGGTTACTCGGCCCTCACATCAGAGCTGCTAACAAGAAAAACGCTGGAGAAGTTAGGTAAAACCGCGTCCGTATGCGGTTACAGCGACTCCGAGCTGCAGCCGAGTTGCTGTAGAAATGAACAACTGCAGCATATTCGGGACAGGCATCGATCTGCCTACCTGACCTTGCAGCAGTGCCAGTTTGCCTTTTACTGAGCGCAAAAGTAAATGTTGATTGAGATTGCTGCATATAAACAAACATGGGCCGAGAGTATTTTTTGGCTTTGACAGTCTTGGGCTATTTAAAGATAGTCTTTCAGTGGCTTAAGCTGAGTTACAGACTTACGGACAGGCGAGCACTCCGCGCCTTCTTTGAACGTCCAGGTCTTCACGGTTATTCAAAACAGTGCAGCACGCGAATAAAGTGACAAAATACAAGACATCATTTTATGCTAATGCAAATATTCTGCTTACAAATTCAGGTAACCCAAGGAGGTATTCTCCTAGAGGTCTCAGTTCTTCTAGGTGTCATGTGCAATTTATTATAAATGAGAATTGTTAAGTAAGAATTACAGATCTTTTTCACACATAAAAGAAAATGAATGAGATTCGACAGACAAACCCCAAACTGCTACATGCACATGCGAGCTGCCCGACCTCCCACAGCTGAGTGCCTATCGCTGGGGTATCAGAGCTGATACTTCATGAAGAGCGGTCTGCAGTTTATGGGTCAGAAGAGATTTTGGATCTGAATCTTCCTCCATTTAGCTAGAAAAGATACTCTATTTTCTTGCGGGGTGGGCTTTGGAATATAAGACATCTACTTTTCAAATCACAAATAGATGTGATGTAGTGAAATGTACAGCTCGTATAAAAGTTTGTATTTCTGAATAATGTACAGAGCAGCACTTGTGCACAGTGTATAGCAAAGCACCACTTTCTAGGGCATTGTGTTTTGTATAGAGAAAGGACAATGTGTAATTGTATTTCTTGCAGCACATTCACATACTGAAGTTTTCTCCCAGTTTTCTCATCATCCGGGCCAAGAATTTCAGATTTGATTAGCAGTTCTGTGTCTCCTGAAGGAGAGTTGGTTGAAATAGTGCCAAACACCCACTTTCAAGTTTTAGTCTTGAAAAGCAACATACCCAGATTCCCTGGCCACTTCTGAAATACAAGCCCATAATTGTCCAGCTTTATAACAAAGCTTTTGACTTGATATCAACTTTTTCTTGAATTGATTTACTGAAGGTCAGCTGGGAAAGAGGGGGCAGATTCTGCTTTCATCTGGGTCTATTGCAGCTAAGTGGATTTGTAACTGCTTCGCTGCTGAGAGCCTAGCCCAGGAGGCCATCTGTACGGAAAGAAAACACGTACGGGTTTCGCCAACAGTCACAGTGTTACTGTCAGATTGGTGTGATCTCAGTCATTACATCCTCATCTCAGCCTTGCTTGCATAACGACCGTCTCATTGACTTGGAAGAGTCTGGGGGGCCAGAGAAGGAGACGCCTGTCTCTGATCCTGTGGCCCAGCAGGGCCACATCCCACACTTAGGATTGCGTGGAGTTGCGTCGGAAGCATCAGAAGGGGAAACTCTGAGCTCCACTCAGAAAAGTGAAATCCAGTGTTGCATCGAGTATTTTTACAACTCTCTTTGCATACAGAGCAGATCACAGAAGTAGTCAAAGTCCCAGTATCATTGCTTCCGGGACGGGGCTGTCTGTGTAAGACTGAGTGCAATGGGGGAAGCCAGAGTGGTGACTAAAGTGGGAGAATTATCTCAGAAAACACATTGGAGGAGACGATTCAACAACATGAAAACTGATTGTAACAGAGATGGCAATGAATGGTTACACCTAGAGTCCAAGCAAATGCATGAAACATAATGCTGTTATAATTCTTATCAGTGTAGTCTAATAATTTCATTGCTCCACTGCATTTGTATTGTTACTTGGGAAGTTCTCAGAAAGTATTCTACATTATAAAGGACCATCGATATTGCTTACACTCAACTTCACGTTCTCGAGGTGCGGAATCACTTTGACTTTTTTCCACTTCCACGCATAGAAATAAGGAATCAAAGAGTGCACTCAGTTTCAGCGTGCTGTAATGTAACTCAGAGCAAAGTCTCAGCCACAGAGTGTAAAGCGAGTTTGTCTGCTTTGCTTTCCGCTATAAAAGATGAACTACAGCGCATTCAGAATCTAACATGGATCTTCTGGCATGTTTTTTCCTTGCGTGCTTTTACACTGGTATATTTTCCAGGTTGCAAAATACTTATTTCTGTGATAGAAATCAGAATAAAAGCCTCAGTGGCTTTATCAGCATTTTATACAGTCTCTAGAGTCTTATTTTAGTATCATTTGTGAGAAAACTGCTTAGGTTATTCTCTAGACTGTTTTCAAAAGATAGTAAATGGATACGGTGTTTTACTCAAACCCAGTGATTCTGTGTAATAAAAGAAAAAATTCCTTCTGGTATGATTGTAAAGCAGTTTTCTTGTTTTTCTAACCCTAGAAAATTCTTGTCTTTTTGTAAAATAAACCCAGAGATAATTTTGTCACTCATCTGAAAAGGATGCAGAATTAGTCCAATGGCAATTGCAGCCCAGCAAGATCTTTTCACAGGATACACTTGTATAAATCCTCAGGCTTAGTAGTAAAATCTCACTTCAGTACTGAGAGCTTGGTGGTGATGTTGTGTTGCCATGGAGTCAAGCAAATGGGAAGAATTTTGGAATGTCCTAAAGGAACAGACTTTCAGAGCTGCATGTGCTCCAAAAAGCTCAAATACCGCTGGGTCTCGCTTCTAGAAAAGAGGGACTCTATCCTGCTTCCATTGAAGTCAACGGGAGGCTTGCCGCTGATCTCAGTAGGAGCGGGAGCCTGCCGAAGTTTTGCAATCCCTCTTTTTAAACTTCTTAAACCGAGGTGTTTACTGTGCCAATGAGTCCGGGGGGGTAGTTTGCATGTGGTGGCAAATCAGCAGAACCCTGGCTTTGTGTGAATAAGCTGCTGACCACATCGTGCACAGCAGCCTGCAAACGAGAAAGAGCTGGCAGGACTCGTTTGGGTCTTTTTAAAATAATGATTAGTCCTTCCTATGTTTAAATTCCTCATGGTGCTTCCAACAGAGCGCAACAAAGTACCTGTTTGCTAGACAATGCTGTGGGGAAGAGGAGGGAGAAAGGATGAGGGGGACTTCTTTTTACACGGCCTTTACCCCGGGTCTGTGCTCCCAGCTCGCTTCCAGCAATTCCCATGATGTCACTTTTAGTAATGGAGACATGTTTACAAAAGAGTACACAGCATCCTCTTTAAAAAGAAACTTTCAACCCAGGGAGTGCTACAAAAGTTAGGAAACCAAAAACTGCGTGAGGAGGGAGTAAAGATCCAGACAAAGGTACTTTGTTAGCAGTGACCGAACTCGACCTCACACGGCTATGAACAATAATGAATATGCAATTTGGCAGTTGCAGGACCCCATGTCAGCAGCGTTGCCTTTGGTATACAATGTATTAAGAGCATCTGAGAGTGGCAAGTGGCCATGAAACGGACTGATAAGATTGTACGTAGAAATGGTTTGGGTATACTTTATATCTCTTTTCAAGACAAATGATTTCTTCTCTTCCATTTCATCTCCCTTATCTTGAGAACAAATGCAGAATTCATTAAGGGTACAGGGACTCTCTCCTATATAATATAGCATATTGTGTTTCTGTAATTTCTTCTCAAATATCGTATTTATTACTGTAATGTTGAAAAGATAGGGGCATTTCAGCCCAAGCTGCTCCTAGCTTTACTCTTGAACATGTTACTCACACTAGTACAAAAAGGCTTTTGTTCTATCAGAAAGCACTACTGAGGTAGAACTAGTATAACTAACTTTTATACTGGCGAACTTGGCACCATTTGTATATCAAGCAATTACACACACACTTGCATTATGTACAAATCAGAAAATCTTAACTGTCCAAAGGAATTTGCAAGCATTTTTAATTTAGGAACACTGACTGACAGAATTTGGAACAAGATTCTCCCAAACTCAGACCTTAAGCAATTATCTGCCATAACAATGCAAGCTTCCCCGTGCCTGCTGTGAATAAGGGGTACATTTTGTAAGGGTGGTTATTGCTGTTCTTTACTTTTGTTTGTTGAGGGTATTTGCAAAGCTGACATTTTATCTAAGAGTCGATTTTATCTGAAAAATAACACAGATGAAACAACTAATATAGTGTATATAGGCCCTAAATACCTTTGGATACTTCAAAAATATGATCCATCTGTAAGTCATTAAAAATCAGTATGTGTGTGGGACTCTGGGGACATAAAGGATAAATCCAGTTTTGTGTTTGCAGATATTTCAAGTTTCACTATCGGCTTTATCTTACATCAGGCCCAGTGGGCTTCTACTTGTCGCCAACTCCCCCACAGAAGACAGAGAGAAGATGAGTTTCTTCTCATCTGGTTCCCTCTCGAGGAATGCAGAGCTGCTTTCTATCCCTCCGAAGAAACAACCAAGGAATAGAAATAAAGAAACCTGAGGGCTGAGGGCAGTATGGACTCTTTTGAAAAAATGGCGTATCACAAAAAAAGTCACAAAATCGTGATCTTATAAAATATGCTGTGACTCATCCTTGAGGGATTGCCAATAGTTCTAGAATAACACAACCCCTAATTATTATGAGATCCTAGGCAAGTCTTTCATCAGCATCTCAAAAGGAGGTGGTTTTCACTGCTCAGGTTCGCTCTATTGTGCAGCTGTTGGCTTTAGGACTCGTCATATAATTTAAAGCACTGTAGATATTGGAAGTTGGGATGACAGACAGCTCTTTCAACCGCCGGTGCACAAGAGTCTTTGCAACAGATTATATGACCCAGGTGCTGAATCACATGATATCCCACCCTTCTCCTCATTTTCAGGTATTTGGGACCTTAATCAAGGTGCTGCCATGTGGATCACCAGAAGAGTCCTAATGCCTTTGACATGGAAGACATAAGACCTGTTGGTTGGGAAGTTATCTCAGAATTTTGGGGACATCTTTTGCAAACACCCTGGGAGGGTTAGGAGAGTGTTGAGGCACCTGTTCTGACGTGATGCAATGATCCTAATGCAGACTGCCATATATTTAGTCCGATGAGGGCTTTACAATCCCGCTATTTTCCAGTCTCCTATTTGATTATCTCTTCTGCAGACGAACAGAGAGCTATCTCCACAGGACAATACTCCCCAGCCCAGTTTATCCAGGTGAACAAAATGGATTCGCTGATTTTGGTTTTGCAAAAAGTAAACAGGAACTAAAACTTCCCATAGACGTCTAAATGTATTTCTGTTCTTTTGTAAGTCGGTCTTACTAAAAATACAGTGTCTCCGGGCTTTAGTTTATCATAGATAAATATAACTGACTTTATATAGCTGAAATTTCATCTATGAACACAATCAACAGAAAGTAAACTATAAATTTTGTTTCAGCACTACAAAATTAACTGAGAACCCCAACAAAAGTGATTTTTTGCCTTTAGCCTTCTCTTTGCACTGATCTGGCTACACCAGTTGTTATATTCCAGTTCCGACATTCAAATCACGTTGAGCAATTTTTCTACAGTGTAATTCCCAAACAAAGGCATTTTTCCCCACTCCCACTTATGTGAGTCCTGGATCTGGGAACTGCAGAAAAATCTCTTTGCTTAAGTCCTAAGGCCCAGCCAACGACTGTATTGCAGTGCTAGATTTCACAAACTATCAGCGATCATTTCACCAAACCAATACCAACCCACCTGGCAAAAGCATACCTTTGTTACTGATATTCAATTCACAACATAAAATCTTACTTGGTTGTTTGTTTTAATAGTTTGAAGCATAACCGAATACTTTCCCAAGCACCTTGAACCTTTGTGAAAGCAGAAATATTTCTATGTGTATACCCTAAACTATTAAAATGCTTAATTATTCCAGGATATTCACCTGGAATGGCAGAGGTCTTGAAAACGATATAATCTCTTGCTAAGAGGCGATGTTTTTGCAGCTCTGGCCTTTCCCCTTTGTAAAAGAACAGTGCATATTACTAGCTTGGTATTTCACACATGACCAACCATTGCTTCAGGAAAATTGCATGGGGCATAGCATGACAGGCTGGTTTCATAAAGCTGTTTGTGGGCTTAGGACTGAGTCACTCCACAGCTCTTCCAGATTTAGGGTAATGGAGGATCATATATGCCTTGCTTATCCTTACTGCACTTTCCCCTTTCGTTCTCTCCATAGGAGGGGTACGGCAACAGTGGTTTCTGGAGCGTTCTTGTTTGGTTTATGTTTGCCTGCAGTGAGAGATCAGACTACACATTCCCTCGGCTGTAGGACAGAGGCATTTCGAGCCAGGTCTTTTGGGGAAGAGAAATGACTGATGCCTTTTGTTAGGACCTAACCCACTTAACCCGAGGTACAAGTCACAGTTATATCAGCTTTTGCCTTTAAACGGCCTGTCTTTCAGAGGCACAAAATTACAAAAACATTTAATCCAGCATAAAAAAATTGGGCAAATTTGAGCACCTATCCATCAGCGTGACTTACTAAAAGTGTCACAGTAGTTCGGGTAAAATAAAATTGACATAACAAGTGATAGAATTCAGGTTGAAAGGTAAGAAGAGGACCCTCTTGAAGCAACAGTGTCTTATTTCTTCTGAAGAGCTGGAAAAAAAACAATAAACTATAGACAGCACTTCTGCATTTTGTGATTGAACTTTTTAAATTTTAATGTTATGGATTGAAGACAGTGGTCTGATTTTATGAAATACAAAAAGTAAAGAGCAGGCCAGTGCACTTTGAATGTGCATTCAGAAATCTGCTTTAGCGGTCAGAATATACTGGGCACGCGTCTGCCTCAGGGTCTTCCTTGCAAAAAGCTTTCTTCTCATTTTCTGTCTGGGCTGCTGCAGCATCTCCAAGATCAAACTGAGCTCCACCACTCAAGCTGAGTTGTGTTTCCCCACCAGCTTTTTTCATGAAAGAACTTTCTGTGCATTTTCACTTGTGACATTTTTCAGATATGTTTTTGTAGGTAGTTAGTATTTGGTACTTCTTATATGACACAAATTTAGAACGTGCTAATTAAGTTAATGAATTAAAAAAGCCACTTGGGAATTACTGGCCAGGTTGGAAGCTGGAAAAGGCTCCTATGCAGCTAAGAAGTAAATTCTAGAACAGCCTTCCAAGAGGATTATGGGCCAAATAATCAGCCTCAAGTGCAGGCTACATCATGGGATCATCCTGCTGTTCTTGGCCATTCCTCATTCTGTTTCAGCTCCTCTGGTAGATCATTAGTACATATGGGCCAAGAGGTACCATCAGTAATCCTAGTATGATGAAAGATGGAGCAAAATTGCATTGTTTGTTTACACTAGGAACGCTGGATGCTAAAAATGTCTTAGTTACTATATTTCCACTAATATTTCAAACGCTAGCATAGATATGTTATCTGTTCATGATCAGCCCTCAAAGTGAGCGCCAATATATTTTGGAACATGATTTGTTTTCTAATCTAGGCCTTGCTAAATCTCATAAAACCTGGGTCAGGCAGATCTGGAGAAGTAGTCATCCATATCTCTGTACTTGCAAAATTTGGAAGCAGAACAATGCACGATCAAAGAGTCCAAATGCCATTTTGCAACTTTGTGGTCGGTAGCATGATTCACTCTCTCTGCTTCTCTGTTCTATTTATTGCTCTGGTAAATCTATATAAGATGGTTTCTGACCAAAGATGTGCCACATCTCGTATTCATGTGGCCAGTTGCTATTCAGAACTGAAGAAGTCCATACAAAGTAAGGCATGCATTTTCAGAGAACCACACCAGAAAATATATCCTGATGAAGTGCTCCAGTGAAGAAATGCCTTAAATCTAACTTGTGGGGTTTGCTATGGGAATTCAAATTAATCATTTAGAAAGGTGTTAAATTAGCATTATAGAAGGAAAGGAGGTGTTGCTATAGCTAACAACATTTCAAATTTCAAACTGCCTATAATCTTCTGATTTAGATTGAAATACTTGTTTCATTTTTGCTAAACTAAGATTCCCCTCCCCATCTCAAGTCTCTTCAATTTCTTTAATTCCTGGCTAAACTCTGTATTCAGTGCAACGTCCAAGCCATCTTTAGACTCTCTTTCCCCAGTACAGATCCTGACTTAGCCTAATTAACATTATATTAAATACAAGAAAAAGGGCTAACACAGTAGATGTAATTTGTGACTGTTGACTAAGTGTCCTGGTGTTTTCTCTGTCTATATGTTATTGTGTTTTAACTGATATAGCCTGAGAGCCTCAGGGTAAAATCATGGCATTGCAAAAGTCAATGGTGAAACTCGCACTCAGAAAAGGAAAGCTGAATCACACTGGTATATGGTATGAATATCACATAACTTATATACTGTATTACAGGACAACCACAGCTACATATTTTCTGAGCCCTATTTGAAGTTATATGATACAATTCTGTATTAATCAAGTATGTGACGTATATAGAGAGTATTTTAATTAATGCAAAATTAATTCAACCGAGAGTAACCTTTGAAACCATGCTTAAATTATCAGTTGTGATTTGTGCACGATACCTCATGGAGCTGCAATCTATGCATCCTTACGTAACAGGCATTAAGAAGTAGTTACACAACTTAGTGCAAACACCACCGACAGATGAAAATCCATGGCACAGACAGGATCTTGAGTAATCATCAAAGCAGTGCCAGAAAGCAAATGCTACCTGCAGAAAACCCTTTTTTCATGTTAAATGCATTTCAGGGGATGCTCTGCATTTCAGTTGCTGGTGGGCAGATAGTACTTCTGCAAGCCTTAATACAGAGTCTGCCACATAGCGGCTTTCTAATGTCAACTTTTTATCCTTCAAAACCTGTTAATACAAACTTTGACCAACACTGCCGCAAAATGTGTGTGCAATTCAACTCATATCTTTACTGGCTGCAGTAATAAACTTTTGGTCTAAAACAAACAGGTCATTAGCAAACAGATACTTTTGCACCCCGTGGTTACTTGGGCCTCTCTCTTCCTGTCATCCCGTTTTTCACTCTCTGTTCACATGCTCAGGGTTTGATGTCTGAGTATGTCTTCATAATGCCAGGGCCTTGCAGCCCTCTCAGATTTAGTACAGGTGAAGAACACACTCCATTTCTCTGTGTACAAAGTTTATTAGTGTCCTGTAATTATAACTGCTAATTCAGGCAATACTTTTATCTTAGGTGTTAACTTAGGTCACAGGGTATGTCTAAGTTCAGGCAGTCATGCCCATAGATACATATATTGTAACTTCAAGAAATGCTATCCAATTATGGTTGTACTATCTCCAGAATATTTTTAAAGTAGATTTAATTTCTTGATAAATAACTTTCATTTTGTACAAAAGGCACATTCCGAGACCCCTTTTAGGTACTTTATATTGCAGATGGTGAAGTGCTATACAAACTATTTTATGGGACAGATTCTGGTCACTTTTACGTCAATAGAAATTGGGATGACTCCAAATTCCTACTGGTATAACAAAAGATAATTTTTTTCCCCAGCCGTAAAAAAGACTCACATGCATGGCAAGACACAACAGCATGGTCAGAAATACTTCTGGAAGACGTCTAGTTTATCAAAGTTTAACTACCTTACATCTTCAGAAAGCACTCAAGTATTTTAAATGCCATCAGGCCTGGAAGAAGGCACTTACACAGGGCTTGCTTTTTTTTAACCTGTGGCATTGCCTTCTTCCTCGACCGAGGTGTTCACAATGGTTTACGAGGTAATGTGTTTGAATCAAAGATATTCAAACAGCAGTAAAACAGCAGTACTGGGTGACCAGGGCACACAGAACTGGGCTGCATTCAGGGGGACAGGAAAGCTGAAAGGAGGGAAAGCTCTGTTTTTACCTTTTTCACAGCCTTATAAGAGTCCTCCCATCCAACTTTACTTCTGACCCACCAGCCTAAGGAGGCATTGTATTTCCCCTGTTGAGTCTCCTGGTCTTAGGCTTCCATCTTTCCAAATGCGATCACTTGGAAATAAGTTAAATACATTCATTCAGTCACTGAAAAGCCTACCCAACAAAGCCCAAAGACCAGGTTTAAGAATCATCTGAAAAACTGGCCTCTCCTGGTTCACCTTTTCCGTGGTTTTTCCCTCCTCTTTCAACATAAGGAAAATAGACCATTCCTTTGGGTTTTTGGTTAAAACTCACGACAAAATAAATTCCCCAGCGGGGAGGTGTGCAGTGAGCTGGAAGCGGGGAAAGATCCACCTCAAAAATAAGTTGTGATCAAAACCACCATGCTGGTCCAACTGTAGAGGCACTGGAAGGGTGGGAGGACTAACCGAGGGACGGGCAGGAGCTGCACAGAGTGTCAGGGCCATTAAAAGACATGTATGTGGAGCTGTGCTCAGAGAGTTATATCCTACTGCTTGTGTGGAATAGCACAGTTTCCTGTTACTGAATGAGAACATAAACATAGAGGAGGGAGTGACACAGGAGGAAAACAGACTTCATGGAAAATGAGGTCAAATCTTGGCTTTAAAAAGTTCATTCTTTACATGATTATCCAGGTTAAGGCTTAGTTTTGTTTTCTGGGGGTGAAAAAAGGAAAATTACTTAAATACTCATAACATGCCTTTTCCCTCATTTAAATTCCCAGTTTAAAAAATAAAAAGATAAATTAATCAGTTTTGCTTGTGTGCGAGCAATTCAATTTACCAGAACATGTGTGTATTCATTCCCTAATTAAAACTAAATTCCATTTGTCAAAGTCCTTAAGAGCACAGTGGTGTCGATGGGATTAATTACCAAAGCATGTTTTTCTTGAACAAGGTGTTTTCCTCAATGTTTTGCTACAAGTTACATCCAATTCAGCCATGCCTGAAAGCACTATAATTATGTTGGTCAGGAACATAATTTTTTTTTTGTAATTAAATAGGTTTTCTAAGTGGTTTCTTCCATCTACAGTGTGGAAACCGGTATACAGTCACACAGGCTACTTTCTTTCCTTGCCTACTATTGGCAAACTGCCATTTTATCCTTATATGCATGGTTAAAACTTCTGGATACAAACTGAAGCACTATGAGTACAGAAGTATCTGGGCAATGTGATGAAGTGTTTATTTACTATCTTCCAAATTACTTTTACCTTTGTTTCTTTTAAATGTTTCTTTGTACTGGTTATTCCAGAATTGTCTCTCATCTACATCCTAACTGTATTGCTTTAACTAACAGATAAGTACAAAACATCATTCCACAGACTTATTTTAATTGTGGGTTTCTCTTCCTTGATTAAAAAATAACAAAAAAGGAACACATAAAAAGAAGGCAGGCAGTGATTCTGGAAGAAATTAAGCTGCTCTGCCCCAAATAATTCAGTTCACTTTGCCCATTATAAGACACCTGAGAACCATTTATCTCCCACCCTTCACTCTGCCTGGATGTATCCTGAGCACTGTATGGGCATCTCTAACTGTATTTTCTTTTCCTTTATGCACAAAAAATAATTACAAAATAACCAGTGTCTTACCACATCCAGCCAATGTTGCCAAATGTGTGGTCATGTACAAGGACATGAATAAAATCTGCCTGGATGATGCCTGATTCATATTTTGAGGGGAGGTACCCAGGAGACGTGCCAGGGATAATCTCTGTCCCCAGCGATTTTATCAATCTTGCTAAGGCATTTACATGGCTCACATTACTATGATGCCAGAATATATAGGAACATACAGCTATTCTTACAACACTTAAATAGGGTGGACAGATTACATGGGTTATCCTAGGTCAGAAGTTTGAACAGAACAGAACATTACACAAGCTTCACAAGCTCTTGATCAGTAGAAGGTGTTTATCGACCATTTTTATATTAATCAACACCTAACCCCATTCCTGAAGCATCCAAGTATTTCTCAAGCATTTATGCTAAAATAGTCAAGAACCCCCATCTTAGACGTTTTACTGAACATGGACCAATGATTGAAATAAACTGGTGTTTGACTTACAGCACCTTCTTTTCATGCACACCAAATGCTTTTCAGCTATGGCTGTCAAGATAAATATATTTCAAAACAAGACTTCAAAATTTCTATTTTAGTCAATCATTTTAATCACAGAGTGCCTAGTAAGACTATATTTCCCTCATTGCTCATGTGATCATGAAATTAAATTAATTTCTGTTAGATGAAGATGCCACTAACTTACTCAAGCCTTTAGGTTTTCAAAGTTAGACTATCAGAACATGCTTTAAAGCCATGTTATACCTGAAATTGATTTGGAAGCAAAATATACCTGTTTACATGCATCAGGAAGTTATCCCCCAGATATAAATATATGAATTGAGATTCATTCCTATTGATATATGATCTTGTTAATTTACTGAAGCCAGCAGTGGGATTTCTGCATGGGACACAGACATGTTAACATGTACTATGAGTGATGGAAGTTCAGGCTGGTGGTTGGACATCACCTGGTAGCTTCTCCTGAAGAGGCACCCATTGCTGGCTGGCCTAGCAGCACACTGTATGTCCCTTAGCCCATAAACTCAATACACCTGTTTTCGCACAAATGGAGGAGTAATGTCCTTTATACAATCATTTATGATTCCCATATGATACCATACAGCCAGAAAGTGTGAACATGCTTATAATTATTGTTATCTGTAAAATGGCAAAATACCAACCTGGTAGGATGTTGGGAAAGATAATTAACTGTTATTTGGTGAAGCTCTTAAGACTGCTGAATGCTAAGTCCTGCAAGAGAGAGAGATCTACAAGCCACTGACATTTGGTTAACACACACCCATGTCACCACCCTTGCAGCCTTTACAGCTTCACAGGCCTTGGTAGCCAAAAGAAACAAGCAAGGCTGGATTGCTCAAAATTAATAATGGGTTTGGACAACACTTGGCAATGAAAAGTAATGTGTTCAGTATGTTGACATCTTTACCCTTAAAATACCTAGTATTCCAGTTTAATCTAAATATTTTTCATCTGGTACCATGCTTCTAACACAAAGCATTAATGTATCTCCCATCATTTTGCTGATGACAATATGTGTTCATGCTCAGTAAGCTTAGTCAGAAGTAATTTGCTTCAGCTTTCATTATGAAAATCACAGAATCACAGAATCATTAAGCTTGGAAAAGACCTCTAGGATCATCAAGTCCAGCCATCAACCCAACACCACCATGTCTCCTAAACCATGCCCTGAATGCCACGTCTACAGATTTTTTGAAGGCCTCCAGGGATGGTGACACCACCACCTCCCTGGGCAGCCTGGTCCAGTGCCTGACCACTCTTCCAGTGAAGAAATTTTTCCTAATATCCCATCTAAACCTCCCCTGATGCAGCTTGAGGCCATTTCCTCTTGTTCTATCGCTAGTAACTTGGGAGAAGAGACCAATGCCCACCCCACTACAACCTCCTTTCAGGTAGTAATTTGTAAACCAACTTCTATTTTTTATTCTTGGTTTTAAAGTCACAGGGTTATGTTGTAGATACCTGGACAAAATCCTCATGACGGAAAACCTGTGACCGATAAAGGTACCAAAGGAAAAACATAGAAGAAGAAAATGTCATGAAATTCCAGATGCCAAAGACACTTTCTGGAGCAGCACCATTGCAGCAATGTAATGAAGGATGTTTTCGGCATGTATTTAATAAATTTCTAGTTTTAGGGATGACACTTTGAGCTTAGTAAAAATCAGAGGGCTTGGACAGCAATTGGTGACTACAATGCTAGACAGTTTCACACAGTGCACTCATTCAAATGACTTCGGGAAGTCATGGGCTCCACCTTTCATATCTTCATGCTGAAATATCATTGTGGCTATCTCAGCTGTAACAAATACAAGCTTTAAGATTAATTTAATACATTAACCTTAATGTCGTGTAGTCAGATGTAAGAACCAACCAACTCAAAAATGTTCTTAATGGGTTTTAATAATGCCTTGCATTAGAGCTGGTAGGATATTTTTGCATGACGGAATGGATGGCAAGTATTATATAAAGTCAGTCTTCATGGGAATTTTTGTTGTTGTTCAGTTCTCATTTCGTCCAGAAGTATGAGTAATTGTGACCCAATCACTTGCTGAAAAATGAAGATGTTAGCTCAGAAATACTGCAACGCTGCCTTATGGAGATGGAGGATGAGCTGACAGCTTAATAGTGTGTTATCCTTCTGTTTCAGGAGAGATGTAGAATGAATGCTTCCTGCCTTCATTCTCCTCTCTGTTTTGGGATCCTTGGCTATCTTATATGTTCTGCAACATCTGCCCTGGTGTAGTGCATCTGGAGAGACTTTGTCTGAGATGGAAGTTCATGCACTGAAATGCCTCTTGCCAGGTCTCTGCAGCGGTATTTCTGAATGGGCAGGCGTTTGAGTTTTCTCTTTCAGAATCTCTGGACAAATCTGTGAACACAGACTAACTGTTCTCTCTTCTCTTTACAGACACAGCATTGCACATAGCCATGACAATATTTCCAGTAAGTTTAGCCATGCAGGGCAGTTTGCGGCAGAAAAGCATTAATAGAAAATATAAACTCAAGTCCTGACACTTGAACATTTGTTGGGCTGAACAGTCCCCTCTCAGGAGAAGAGTCTCAGTGATGCTGAAGAGGCCTGTGACATAAGTATTACTCACAGGAGCCATGACACAAGACTGGAAATTCACTTGCAACTCATTATGCACGTATGGTTTCAGTTCTCTTAATGGCAGCCTGACATAGATACATACGTTTCAACCACACAGCACTGGGAGAAACAAAAATCTATAAGCATTCAACGTAAGTGCAGCAGCGATATACTGCAGTAGATGTGTACCTGCAGACACTTCTCCACAGCAACTGGGATGAGCTGGTAGCTGCTGCTGTGCCGTACTTCAATCCAGCACTTTCCATGGAGAGGAAATAGGGCAGAATGAAGGCTACGAGGAGTTCGCACATTTTTACACCAGCATGTCTAAATTTTTGTAACAGGCTTTCAAAATTTCCATTTCAACCCCTAGATATGCATATTAGAAAGAATAAGATTCAAGGTACAAGGTCCATAAAAGGCAATAAGACAGAAATCTGTGCACGAATAAGAGGAAGGAAAAAGTGTGTTCGCTGTTCAGTGGAGATGGAAATCTACTGATGAGTGATGCTGAGAAGGCTGAATCGTGTTGTATCTTTTAATTTTCCACAACTACCACAGACAACTAACAATTCAGTGGCTGCTTTTGCTAATTCCTCAAATATCTTAGGGTACTTTTTTCAGAATCTGCTTTAAAATATTCTTCAAACTGTTTTTTCCATTTTCAGACTTAAGCTCCTACCACATAATTAGAATTAATTTTGCGAAACTTCTGGACGCAAATACCTGTCAGATTGAAAGCCTTGAATAATTTAATTTTCTTATCATCTGCTATTTGATCTCTTTCCAAGTTAAGTAGTAAACTTCTAACTTGCCTTTGTCTTTCCTTTACATTTTTATTACAGAATCTTTACTTCTTGCTTTTTATATGCTCTCCCAAATATGTCTCAGTTTAGCCTTCCTGACTTTATTCCTGTATTCTTGACCTTTATTCTCATCCTCAGGTATGTCTCCTTGCTTCTACTTTTTATACATATTTCATTTTGATTTTCAAGTCACAAAAGTGATCCTGATGCAGCTTGGTCTGTTATGGGGGGAAGGTATAGACACAGTTCACTCCAAATCAGAAGATTCAGTTTTTAGTCTTTTCAAATATATCCCTACAAGAAATTAGATTATTAGATACCAATAACCAGGAAAATCCAGTTGCTGATAAGATATAATATGACTAGTGGGTAGATATTCAGATGAGTGAAGAACAGATTTGGTGCTAATCAGGTGGGAAAGTCTGTAATAGCAACACGAAATCTAGTGTGGGTTTTTAATCTGGAGGCGTTAACCATCTGGGAAAATATTGCATGTATCCTGGCCACAATATTGTAACCCCAGGTCTAGCCCAAGGGGAGACGTGATTCTGTCTCCCTGGCCATATGCTAGACCTGCAAGGTCTATGAGGTAGAAGGTGTTTCTCTAGTACACTCAGAAGGGATGGTAATTTGGAGTGTTTTTTTTTTTAAAAAAAAAAACATTAATAGCATGAAACTGGAGCAGACTCCCAGGTCCAAACAAGTTATTTAAGTGATTTTCCACACCCTGCTTTTCTGTCTGCTTTCTCTGTGCCTCCTATAACATAGAAGGATCATCCAAAGTCCTGCTTAGTCCTGCTAATACTGAGATTACTGAGAGGCTAAGGAAAAGCCAAACCGGACTGAAGGGCAAATGTACTGGGTGAGTTTCCTCCAGCTAGGCTTAGGCATCTATATCTATATCTCACTCTGAGAAGAAACATTAATTTCTAGGGTACAGTTCATCTGATCCCAGAGCAGATGCCTCGAACATCCAGATGTGAAGGACAAGCTGTGAAGGACCCTGCTTCTCTACACTGAATACAAAATTAGTGTAAAGTGACTAGCCCAAATATAGACAAACCGCTGACTTCTAGTGATGGGCAGAGTAAAGTCCATCCCAGTCGCCAAGCCTTGACAGTATGTTACAAGGCAAATAAATGAAGAGTTTCTATAGATGGACAAGACTGACATGAAGCCCTGAGATATTTGTAGTTAGGAACAGCTCAAGGAAGTCAAAGCCTGGACTTTGAAATATGAAACTATAAACAACTTCAGACTGATCATCAAAGGCTTTAACCAGCTCAAATCTATTCCAGCAGTACTTTGCAGCTGGGCACCCATCTTCCTTGCAGGGTTGCTTCAGTCCTTGGAGTAGACATTATTTGGCCACTGAAGATCTTCAATGATCTAGCTGTGATGGAGCTAATTATAGATAATCTGACGATGTGTGATTAAATATGCTCGCCAGCACAATTTGCAGGTTGCATGGTATGCTCTGCTACGCCAAGCAAAAGGTTCTGACATTGAACAAGAATAAATGCCAGCTCGGACTGCAGGGGATTAGTGATTTGCAGCACCTGTTGTGTGACAAAGATATGCAAGCTGGGATGCCAGTTCAAACAAATTCCCTTAAACAAGGATGCTTTGTCACGTACGTGTTAGGAAATACAGTTCTTCCTTAAACACAGTTAAGGAATCCTTCTTTAATATTTACTTTTTACTACAGACCAGAGGAGAAGTGGGCAGAACTGTGAATCCACCCACTGTGCTAGATGTGCTACAAATATAGTAAGAAGAGACAATTCTTCCACTAAGGAGGCTGGAAGCTAAAAATACAAGGCAGAGGCTGAAGGGCAGCCAAAGGCACAGGGTGATACTCCATGCCTGTGATCACATGGCTGGTGTGCGCCCAAGGACTGTTCCCTGTCCCCACAGCACTGCTTAAATACAGGCCAGAGAGTGCCAGTGCAAATGAGAAAACCCTCTAGAGACTGCAAGAAAAAAGGAACGATGCCTTTCACACTGTCCTTATGTTAATATGAAGCCAAAGATCTCAGTCAGTGCAAGATTGCATGAGTTGCTGGCTACTTTTCTGTAAAATGGACAGCAGAATCTGCTTCTAAATGACTGACCCTACTAGCACTGTCTGAGGACTGATGAAATCAGTAGAGGATTTGATTATGAGTAGTCTCAAACTGAATCAGAGAGTTGTTTTACAGAAGCCACAAAGGACCAGCGCAAATCGCCGAGTGAGCCTTAGGAGAGGTCCAAGGCACTGCAGAAATCCCTTCCAAACTGGACACACGTGCCTGGAAAGGGGCTTTGACCTACACCAAAGTTCACAGAGTGCCTCCAGTCTGAACACAAGGAGCTGCAAGAAACAGGGATATGTTCTACACAATACCACAGAGTGATTCTATCTCCTACACCTAACAAAACGTAACCAATACAAAAATAAACATACCTTAACTGCTGAATCCTGGTGGGAAAGTCGAGGTGAAATTACGTCCTTCCAAAAGTTTATGCCACTGTCAAAGACTCCCAGAGCTCAAAATACACAAGAGACCCCCAGTGAGCATGGTGAGTTTCAGAACAAAGTCCAAAATGTTCTGTTCAAGTAATTTCTTTGAAGTTGCCATCAAAAATGAAGCAGCCAAATAAAAAAAAAATTGTATCAAAGTACTAGTAGCAGAATATGAAAAATCCAAAGAAACTACATGAGACGTCTGATTCCCAGCGCCAGGGCTAGCATGTAGCATGTACGTACTTGAACATAACAGGATTTATTCCTACCCATGGACTACTCAGTGTGTTTATGTTTGGAATTGATCTATTGCACAATGCAATGAATAACATAGTAATAACAGAGAATAAATCCGTTTCCTTGGCACCAGGTTCTGGAGAGTAATAACCTGCAAATAACACATGACTCATTGGCAATTCCCTTTCACATGCCAGTTTAAAGGGGAAAATATTGAAGTTCAAGAAATTATGCCCATGCTCAGCTATATCCAGTTTATATAGGTGCTGGCACTGAGGTATTCTGTCCACTAACCATGCTCCTAAGCCAAAGATTATTAACCAAAAGCAGTTAAAAGAGAACGATGAACATGACATAAGTAAAACACATGTATGACAAAACAACTGCTTTCACATAAAAGCAGAGCATAATCTATAAATGAATTAACAACTACCTATTTTACAGGTGGGAGAGAGTTAGGTTTTTTCCAAAAAGAAAGTGGCAGGCAATTTGTCTTGGAAACAATCAATGCCTTTAATGTTAAGATCATAAAACTTAAGCTGTCACCATGGATTGTTTCAACAAGAACAGCAGAAGACACGCCACCACATCATAGGAGAAGTCCTGGGCTCCTTGACATTCAATCAAGAAATGTCTCAGTTTGGAGCCTTGCTTTTTACTCCTGTTTGGGTCTGTAAGAACAACACAGGGAGCAGAAATTCAGCACAGGGAAGGCAGGTCTTGGACACAACACACATCCAAACACTGCATAGTTAATTACAGCCCTGGAATCACACTCAATTGATAGCGTGGGCCAAATAGATTCAGGGGTTTTTTTAATTGCTTGTTGCTATATTAATGTTATTTTTATAGTGATTAGAAAAGATGTGACTCAGAAAAGAGCCACCACAGGAATGATAAACATTTCAAACTGGAAGGAAATACACTGGTCTTTCCTGATGCAGATCTACCTGCTGGTAAGGCAGTGAAAATGAAAGGGAATCTTATAGCAGATAAAATACTGTACTTAGATCACACATGCTATTAAACACCTATCAGGCCTGAGTAGCATAGAGTCCTGTGGGAACAAAATTGATGAAGTCAGGTCCACCACACAAGTGGTTCAGAAAGACCAGACCCTTCTAGAGCTGAGAACCTGAGTGAGAAAATCTTCACTGTCGGTGCACTGTTGATTCACATATCCGCAGGTGGGTGCATGCATCTCTGTCCCTATTTAGGATAACGTATCTACACAGCATCATACGCACACTGAAGAAGAGCCCTCACCCCTCCATGGTAATTTTCTGGTCTGTGCTACGAGCATATCCCCCGCTGCTTTGTGCTAATTTGGCCTCCCATCTTATTTCTTTTTTCTCATTCACTTACCTACTTGCATTTCTTTTGCGGTTGTTGTTTTTCAAAAACAAATGAATGCTATGCAAAAGCTGTGTTATTGCAATGTTTACCCAGCAAGGTCAGGAAGATGGCAAAAGCTATTTGGCATACAAAGATGGGGGAGAAGTGCAAACAAGAGCAGTCATGCCAGACGCTTTCAGAAGCGTAGCCAAAGGCAGGGTCAGGGAGACCAGAACAGTTAAAATCAGTCAAAATGACCTATCCTGAGCACTGCAGTAAGACTCAAGGGATTCTCATGTAAATCATCACCAATCTCAGGAAACTAAAAATGTGTTTAAATTATCCCTCTCAGTGTGTAAGAAGAAGGTTTTCATATCAGAAGCAGATATTTCCTTGTAGAAGATTTTTGACCATGAAACATTGTCTACATGTCCTAAAGGTATCTCCCACATTAGGGCAGAAATAAAAAGAGGATGTGGAGGCTGACCATTCTTCCGCTCCCTACCAGCTGCTAGTTGGCTATTTAGAAACTTATTAACTTCCTCAAGAGACCTTGGTCCTAATTAGTGCCTGGACTGATCAGCCTGCCCTTTTCTCCTTCACCTCTGCCTCTCAGAGCCTTCCACAATGATTAAAGGAAATCATTGTACAATTTTAAAAATGGAATTTCTTGAGCTATCAGGATCTGCACGCAACTTGAATTCAGTTCTGCCTCGGAGCTTACCTGACCACTCCAGAATTATCCAGCTTGCTTTGACACCCTAATTCTTCATGCGTACACGTATCATTCTTAAATCCTTCTCTAAACCAGACTCTGTAGTTTCCTTTCCTTTGCTTTTTGTACAATGAATCTTCTTTAACCTCAACCAAAGTGTCACCAGGGCCATCCAGACAACTGTAATGTTGATGTCAATCCTGCAGCCTTTTTAAAACCATCAATGAGAGAGAAATGAGCCAAAAATGGACTCAGTCCATCTTCCAAAATTATAGTGTATTTTGTATGCAGATATGTACCCATATGCCCAATAATGGGGGCAAAAAGAACTTCTAACAGAAAAACAAGAGAACTCCTCACTTTCATTTCTGTCTAAATGGATGCAGTTAACAATATTAAGTTCAATAAGTACGTGAGCTGAAAGATAAACAAAATGCAGAAAGCAAAATGACAAAAGTTATGACTGCAAAGCACAAGCAGTCTTACTCAGGCACTTACACAGTTTAATGCATGTGGCCAGTTTATGCAAAATATTTTTATTTCCTGAATTTCTTCTAGTTTCTCAGAAATATGTTTCACATTCAACAGGTCTGCACAAGAAAATAAATGCTGCCATGCCCTGAAACTGGTCTTTTTGGATGACTGGACATGGGTTCCACTGCTGCACAGCCACAGGTGCACTCATCATCCAGCTGAAGCCACCCCCTTCTCAGGTAACTGTGATAGTCCTTCTTCACCAAAATACGGGGAAGTATTGTCTTTGCACATGGGCGATTAAAATAGTCAGTCCAAGGGCTAGAAAGTAGCAATACTACCCTAACAGTTCTCTAATGAATATAATTACTGTAAATGCCCCCTAAAGACTCTTATTTTGGATGTGCACACAGATCTTCCATGGGCATTACTGGAAGACAAACTGAAGCCATCATAATTCATTATCATAATCATATATTAATAATAACCCTAGATATTTTTTTTCCTAAAACAATGTTTAAAAAACATCATCATTGCAACAGCAGAAATGCCAGCAGGAATGAGGACAGTAATCTCCTGAAGGGTATCCTACCTGTAGCAGTTAAATGAAATTGTAATCAACAGATTTCTCAGCTCAAAGACTGTGAAAATAATAAAATATTTTAACAAAACATGATGCCGTGACACCTAAGGAAATTTTTAACATTATATCTAGGAGAGGCCTCAGGCTACAAAGGCCATTTAAAACAACAGCAAGAAGCCTGTTAAAGTTCCTGTACTGGCATCCTTACCTTGAGTAGTCACTTATTTACCAAGCTTGAGCTGCAGGTATGGTCCAACCACTGATTAAATATTTCCTGAATTCTATCGCTGTTTTCCTTAGGATTCCATATATGTTTGTACCCAAGCCACACTTGCCTATTTTCTGCTTTCTCACATTCTCATACATAAATCTCCAATTCTGTGTTAACTGACCTTTGTATGCAAACACAATTTCCCTCACACACTGAGGCCTTTTCAGTTTCTTAAAGACCAGTCTTTAAAAAGAAACCTACTGAATAAGTAGACTTTTCCTTCCACCCTTCCTAAGTAAAAATTGCAGTCTATACAATTCTTGGGAGAAAAGACTTCTGCTTTAGAGCATTCCGGGGGACAGAAAACTTTCCTAAATAAGAAGCGCTTCCAGCTTTGTAAGCACAGCTGATCAAAATTCAGAATTTCCATCCTGAAGAACACTGCAATATTTCCACATTTACTCTCTGCAGAATTTGAATGAAAAGTTGAAATAATGAACTCTATGGAAATATTGGTACATCCTACAGAGATACTCTCCTGACAGAATGCAGCATTATCTCCTTACCAGTTCTCATTTTTAAATAACTTAAGGGCAACAGATCACCTCCAGAGTGAACACTGCCAGTATTCTCAGGGCAATGAATCTGAATTGCCCTCAGAAATTATGGAGGCTCCCTGTCCTTGAGGATGAAGACCAATCTCAAGAATACATGATGGCTCAACAGCCTCACGTAAAGTAGACTCACTGCAGGCAAAGTAGCTTCATTGCAAAGGTACTTCATGAAAGATAGGAGTTATTTTTTAAAAAGCTGGTCTGTGTGAAACTCAAAGTGCAATAGATTCATTTGGCAAATGTAGACGAAGCAGCTTCCAGTGCTGAATAGTAATGGCAAGAGGACCATCAGTTTTGCAATCCTGAAAATCACTAGATTTAGACTCCTAAATATCTTTTTTTGAAA
This sequence comes from Phalacrocorax carbo, assembly GCF_963921805.1. NCBI lineage: Eukaryota > Metazoa > Chordata > Aves > Suliformes > Phalacrocoracidae > Phalacrocorax > Phalacrocorax carbo. Next base: position 12,776,980 of record NC_087524.1, read on the forward strand.
ATAAGAATTAGCCATCTAAATCACGTAGGTCAATTTTTTTTAAAGGTATTTAGGTGCCAAGTCCCTCTTGAGTTAAGATATTTGACAATAAAGAGGAAGTTTTGAATAGAATAGCTATGTAAAAATGGTGAAAAACCATTTCAAAATTAAAGCATACTGGCCAAGCAGAAAGAACTGTTACCATCACAGTAGCCAAGCACATAAATAAATCATCAGCATGATTGATCTCAGTGGCCTTTAATCCTGATGGCTCTTTTCCCAGGCCATCTAGGACACTTTGTCCAGCATGTTCAATCTAAAAAATAACTATTGTAGATAACACGGCTATATACAGCATTTAGGTACAAATATCAAGGCATGCCCCTGCACAAGAACTATCTCGTCCACTAGTTCAGGATGCCCCCAGCTCTGGCATGTACAGACAAATAAAAGATATGAGGACAAGAGGAGCTGCCCTTTCTTATGTGTTCTGTGCAAAATGAGAGGCAAGGACAGTCCATGCGTCGGGGGAGGCTGGGTCAGGTCCCCTTGCACACCAAGCCATGGATATCTCCCTGAAGAAGGCAGAGCAATGAAATATCAAGGTACAGTTTCCTTCTTTCTCCTTTGAGCTTCTGGGGCCTCTGAGCAGCAAAACTCAGGCTGTACCTGGCTGTGACTGTGCAGTAACACAGGCAGCACAAGAGCCTTCATTTCCTTCTCTTTGGATGATAATGATTAAAACAGCTGATAAAGTGCAAAACCATGCATGAATAACCTGGGATCACAGCAACAGCCTGATGCCAAGGAACTGTGTTAGCTGACCACCATGGACTACCCAGCACCCTCCCCCCAGAGCCCTTCCTGGCTGATGGCATAGTCCTGGTGAGAGGAGCAGAGGCAGAAAAGCAAACAGGAAACCATCACTGAAACCCTGCACGAAGTGGGGGAGTGTTGGAAGGAAAGATTTACAAACAAAATCTCATGCACAACCATATCTGAGTAGCACAGGCAAAGTCATGAAGTGAAGGAGACCGTACGAGCATCAGTGTTTGCTGACCTGAATGAAAGTGGGAACTGAACAGAAGGGTGGTGGAAGCGGAAACGTTAAAGGAGGTGTGAAGATGAGACGCCAGCCCACAATACCAGAAGGCGGCATTACATAGTTACGACTGCAGATGATGCGGTTTTAGTGGCATATTGGACAGACCGTAAGGTTGCAGCTACCGGAGGAAAATGAAGACCAGAGAATGGAGAAATGAGCTGGCACAGAGATTAACTATGCTGATAGAAAAGGAGACTGAAAGGTTCGAGGTCACTGCAACTGGGGATCTCAGCTGAGTTGGCTCCTGACAGGACCTGAAGGAGGAAGGGAACGTGTGGCATTTGTCCTGGAGAGGAACATCTTTCCAAACTATGTGTTACTAGCCACAAGATTAAGGCTTGGAAAAGAAGTCAAAAATGTCTGGATGACTGAACTTTCTTCACTCACATCTGATATTCCTGACTGGTGTAGGCTTTGATCTATTCTATTTTAAATTACCTGATAATAAATTATCTGCATTCTTAGTTGATGAAAGTATATCAAAAGAAATTATTTCAAGGAAATGATGTTTGCCTTCGTATCTTTGCTTGCTTGCCATGTTGAAACAGCAACACTGAATAATAATTATCATGGATAATGCAAATAATTGGAACAGGCCAATGAAAGGTCCAAGAGATGGGGCAGCACTCAGAGAAGGGTGAGATGTCTTCACCAGATTTCATATGAGGGAGTGAGTCACTTTGCATTTCTGTGTTATGTGTTGTCTGTTTATAGTACACCACTAACACCATCTCCTGGCCAGTTGGTGTCTGGAGTTAAATCTTTATAAAGGTTTGTGAGAGCCTGGAATGAAAGGTGTTGCAAACCTAGAAAAATATTATCTTTGCTGTATCTTATATGCATTCTTATTCACTGACTTTACGTATGCCAAAATAATACCAAAAGGAACCCCACAGAATTAGATGTAGGGTGCAGGCATTTCAACTACATTTTTTTTTTCCAAAGGGTTTCCAGCAAGGTGTACCGGAATAGTCTGAAATCAGCTTGCATTTTCAGAATGGAACATTAATTTGGGTACACTTTGTTTTGGGGCCCACTGAGAAAACCAAAACTGAAATTAAGGAGAAGCCTGTGAAAACCAACCCTTTTCCAGTGTTTCAAGTTCAGCACTTTGAACCTTACAAGGTTTCTGAAACATCACTAATGTGTCTTCACCACCTATTGCTACCAAAGATTCAGTATTTCCTGTTCTTTTTAGTAAATTTTTAGATATTAAGACCATCCAGAGATGCAAAAAGTAACTCTTCAACTTTATGTGCTTTTGGTACAGACAGTCAAAAGACTGAGGTCTGTCCAGTTAACACTCAGTGAATTTATCCAGCTGTTTTCAAGCATTTAAAACAAGGCTTTGACACAGTCTTAACCTTCCAAACACTTAAATATCTCTAGAGGTCCAACATAGCATGTTAAGGAGTTATCCTGGAAATTGCCATGGGGATATTGTTCATATATATTAATTGGCCCAGACACCTTTCATTTCAAAATCATTTAAGAACTGACTCACAACTCTAAAGCTTTGGCTTTAGAGACTGTATTTCCAGAAAAATTACCAGAATCAGTAACTTGTATTTTTGCCTTTAAATTCATTCAGGAAGATAGGGTCAACTTCTAATTTTATCTGATCCCAGAATAAACAAACAGCAGCAGAGCCTCCTGCGTCATTAACAGCATAATCAATCTAGAGTCTTCAGTACAGTCTGTCCTAGAGAATTCAGTACTTGGAGCTACAGTGGCTTTCTGAGGAGAGCAACCCAGTGAATCCCTTGGAAGGTAATCAGGTTATTGTACTGCTGAGGAATTTTCATAGGAGAAGAGAACTGCAATGTCATACTTTCTGGAATAGCTTGTAGGAACTATTATATGAATGTCTCTAGTGTATTATAATTGCAAATATTTTGGAAATGACCACAATGCTCTGTTCAGCAAGCTTAGATTGAAATTACCACTTTCTGCAGAGTGCATACTTCATCCAATTACATTACTGTGAGCCTCACTAGAAGACAGAAACAGTAATTTTAAAAGCTAGCCAACAGTACTTATGATCAACATACAAGATGGTCAGATTGGTTTTCAGTGAATCAATGCCATGCCAGCTACAGCCCAGCGGAAGAAAAAGAAAAGGTGTCAACTTTCCCAAACCTGGCTATCAGAGGAAGCTTGTGAAAATCTCTGAAGACTGTATATGGGCAGTAACGCAGCCATCTTTTGCATTTGGTGTTTCAGTGATTCTCCAAGAAATCCTATCTTCAACCAACCAATTAAAAAAATAAGATCTGATTTTTATTTGTGAATGGTTGAGTCGTAAAGGAACAAGTCTACGAATACCTGAGTGCCTGAAGCCTCTCGACTTGGTTGCTCTGCCCCATCCCACTACGTGGAGCCTGTAACATCTCTCTACTTCTATAAAACATGGTGAATGGAAAGAGCCGCTTCAGTGTGTATCATCATTAGTGTGTTGGTGCAATTTGAGGAAAACTATATCCTTTAACTAATCTGAAATTTGGTCTGTTATCTGTGGGAAGTGTCAAAGTGACTTTTTTTGGAGGCTGAATGCACTAAAGTCTATGTCGTGACAAAGTGGGAAGAAAAACTTTGTTTATGGCATCAGAAGAGGAAAATCCACTGAGACACTCAACTGGCGATGGATTGTGACCCATCAAGTCATCATTAATAAGCCATAAAGCCCAGTGTGAATGGTAAACTGACAAGCATGGGAAGTTCAGTACTCTAGGTGGCAAAATAGCCTCTGAGATAAATGGGAGTTCTCTGTTCCCGAAGACATGGCCTGACAGTCCAGGCAATTGTCCTGCAGCTCCCAGAAACTTTTCTTATTCACAGGACAGACCCATCCAATGTTTGCTTTGATAGCTTCTCCTCCAAGCTGCTTACTGTTTCAATGACACAGGGGAAGTAAGAGCAGTATGGCCAGCTCAAGAGCCCTACCATAGGCTCTGCCTTTCTGTGGCTCAGTTCCATTATCTGCAAAACAGAGATAATGGTACTAAGATCATGCTAAGCATTATTATGATCACTTTATAAGCACAAGCTAATTAATAGAGTTGTTTGATACATGTTGCTCTCAAAGCCATGTAATTCTTTATAACAAGCAAATCCCTTTCACAGCAAGAGAGACTGTCTCCAAGCATGACGCTTTCAGAAAAATCACAAACTTTTAAAAATGGGGACAACACTAGTATAGTGGATACAGTTTGCTAAGAGAAGTAGGCGTAAGAATGGACTAGCAGGATTATGTAGCTCGGGATCCAGAACTGTGACTCTAATCAGCAGCTGCTATTGGCAGGAGTGCAGAGGTTTGTGTTTGATTTGAGAGGCAGCACTACAGATACTGAAAGATTATTTCATAGGGAAAGTGAATGGATCTTAACTCTTCAAAGCCCAGGAATTATGGTGAGAATTTCTAGAACCTGATTTTTACCAGTCCTTCATGTGTGCAATCCGACCCAGATCCCACAAAGCAGGTTTGTAATTCAGCTGGCTCAGACCACCAGGCAATCAGGAAGTTGGAGACAGGCTCTGTAGCTCAGTTAGGGGTAGAGGTGTTACAGAGGGAGCAGGAGTACTCCAGGCTCCCAGGGCAACACAGATTGCAAATCTGAGGAGAGGTTTCTAGGCTTGGGAATGTGAACAGATGGAGGCACTTCCAAGCTAGGTGGCAATCAAGTCCTTCATTGTAATTCTGCATTCCTCCTGCTTCTGAAATTTCTTTATTTTTGTTTGCATCAGTTTTTCTTACTTAACCATACTTTTAAAATAAGCAGCATGCATTTAGGGTCAGTTTCTCAGCGGTCAGTGGAACTGTCACTGAGAGACACCAAAGGAGAAATTTGCCTGTAATATATTTTTAATGCCTCGCTGCACTGTGGTCGTTTGTTGTCAGGTTTTCTGTAGCAAAGTATGTAGGCTGGGTGAGCAGCATTATTTATGGCGGATGCATCATTGTCAGGAATCAGGCAGAAGATCAGACAGCTGCTACAGACTCTTTCAAAGTTGTAGTGACATACCCCAACCCAAACTGAGAAACATCATATTGCCACAACCTTCCCAGCACTACTGGGATAATGTCCAGAAAAGAGACCATTACTGGAGCAAGTAGACAATGGTTATTGTGTCAGAGCCAGCTGCCAACCTGAGAAGATTAAACTAATGAATGGCACAAAGAGTCCATTCTACCTTCTTTCTCACCTTCCTCTTAAAATCCTCCCCACCCCACACTGCCAAGAGATCAAGACCTGTTGTTGAGATAACAAGAACTAAAAGGCTTACAAGGTGTTATACAGGATGGCAGGGTTGACATCCAAAAAAGCACTTAAGCACCTCAGAAGCCATTTAGGCCATGTTCAGGTGATGCCAGAATGCTGTGCCCCAGCAACACCATTCTGCTATAAAACATATAATCCATGTATTCTCAGCAGAAAATGCCTGCAGTTTGGCTACGGCACATACCAAGTGGGACGACAGCACTGATTACAGCTGAGCCCAGCAGCCACAGCCATGGTCTCTTCATAGGACAGCTGGAGCAGACAGGCCTGGTGGTCAGAGCCCTTGCCCAGGACTATGGGAGATCCAGATGCAATTCTCCTCACCTGTCGAGTTCAAGGCTATTTTTCCCCATAAGTTCTCTAACTTCTACCTAGAAGCTAGTCTTGGGCACAAAATGAACTATTTGAGGGCGCTGTGCTGACTGGAGCGGGCTCAGGCATGTGTGCTGCAGACCGTGCTGGGGTGCTTAGGCTTCCAAGGCAAACAAAAAATGAATGTCAAGCCAACCAGAGCAGTGTGCCTGGTTGGTCTCAGTTCAGATGCCCACGCACAGACATCTGCTGCTAGTTAAGATGTCTTTGAGTATCCTGCCTGGCCTCCAGCTCCCACTCCAAAAGCACATGAATCCCTTGAAGTCCTGTGTCACAGCTGCGGATATCTTGGCCCCCTTACAGCAACTGTTAATGCAAGACATGTCTTGTTCAGGCAAATGAATCAAGTCCCTGGCAAGTCTAGGCATCTCCAAAAGGTGGCAGTCCAAGGATGGTTGTGGTCTCATGTGACCAGTGTACGTCATCAGTTCTGGTCTCGCATGACCTGTTTTACGTGTCTCATGCCTTTATTAAATCAAGCCCCAAATCCTTATCCTGCATAACTAGCTAGTTCCAAGACAACCCATAAAAAATACGCCAAATAAAACACTTACCCACACAAAAGCTTCAAGGGAACTCAGCTGGAAACTGATGCTTTGTTCCAGAAGTAGCAAACTCCAAGGCAGAACTTTGCTGGAGAAGCTTCCAAAGGATAATACTCTGAATATGCTGGCAAAGTTAAACAGCAACAGGATGAGGCATTCAAATGAACATGAAATACGATTATTTACTTCAGCCGCAATTCTGTGCTCGGCGAGACTTGGTGTTGTAAAAGCCTGTGTGAATGCCTTGGACAGCAGAAATGTCAAGGGAACGCTTCTTCAGCTGAGTGTCTGTGCTCATCCACACCCCAGGGAGTGCATGTACCAACAGCAGCACTGTCTCGCCAGGCCTATGGCTGCAGGTGATTGCTGAAAAATTATGATTCAGCATTGCGTAGTTACACAGACAGACAGGTGATGCATGAGGAAGTTTAGGGCGGAAGACTCTCTCTTCTGGTGGCCCAAACCTCTGTCTCTGATTTTTATGTGGCTCCCTCTTCTACAAACACCATTTCCTCTAATTTCCCCTGCTTCTGATTTGTTTTGTGCAGTTATTGAAGAATGCTTGGTATCTGCGGGCCCCAGGTGCTGTTACGCACCTGCATGGTTCTATCATCTGCTCACAACGCTGAAACATCATAGAATAGAATCAGATATTGATTTAGGTTGGAGAAGACCTTTAAGATTGAGACCAACTGTAAACCTAACACTGCCAAGGCCACCATTAAACCATGTTCCTAAGTGCCACATCTACATGTCTTTGAAATACCTCCAAGGATAGTGACTCAATCATGTGCTGAAGCAAGTGACCGACCACGTGCCGTGAGAAATTAACTCTTGGAAAGGTATTTATTCTATAAAAGGCAAAACAATGCTGAAATCCATAAGGTATTTATGACTCGAGACAATGAGTCTACACTGTGCAGCTCACTGTAGACTTAGGATCCAGGACAAGTTTGACTATACTAACAGAGTGCTGCATTTCCAACAGGACCCATTAATTCAGATCAGGCCCAATATAAATGCCGTACCATGCTTCCAGACTCAGCACGGATATCTCCACACCAGTGGGATAAATACACTCCTCATCTCAGACAAATCTGAGTACGCCAGGTTTTCATGCATTGTTGGAAACACCATCATCGATACATTGCAGCCTCTCGGTGAGTGTCACCAGCAATCAGCTAGCTGCCTCCATTCATCCCCGTTACCCCGTGAAGTCCTTCCTAGCTAAGGGGCTCCTTAGGTTTATTGTCTTATCCAAAATAATGAAAACTGGATGTCACAATATCCCTTGCAGATTCAAACAGCGGAACCTCATTTTCTTCATGTAAGAACCAGACAGTAGATACTTGCACAGCTTTCCATCACAATGCAAGGAACAAAGCTGGAGAGACAAGCTGCCCTTTTAGGTGAAATTCACAATAAGGCCTTCAGTTTCTCTTTGTCAAAATCTTTACAGATACTTAGATTGCTGAGATTATTCAATGGGCTTGGAAAGAGTTAGGGAAATGCAACAAACCTCAGTGGTCTGCTTTGCAATTTAATGACACTCCTTTTTCTGTGTGTGCAATTACTGAGAGAAACCTACCCCTTCCCCTGAGGCTTCACCTTTGATCAGAGCAGGTATCAAATGCTGTTTGGCTTAGGTACATTTTGTGCTTGTTTCTTATGCAAATGCAAACTACTATACACCAGCTGGCACTTTTGCCAAATTTGTTTCATGGATTTCATTCTGTTTTCTACCTTTCACCTAAAAGGGGTATTATGTACATGGAGATTACTTTTCTCTGAGAAGATAGTGAGAGATTTATTTTCTTTCAAAAATTATGGGACTAGATCCATATTGGCGTAATTTCACTGAAACCTGTAGACTTACACCAATGATTATTTAATTACATTATTTGCTAAAAATCATCAGAACAAAGCTAATCTGTGTTTCAAGTGCTTTGTTAATGTTATGGCAATGTTGACCACTTACATCATTTTTAGCAAGGCATTTACACTATGCCTAATCAAGGTTAGCCAAATATCTTACGCTCTAAATCAGCCCTGTGTGGGCAGACCTGAGAGACGAAGTCCAGCCCCAGGGCTGAACCTGATCCCCTGAGCTGGAAGAAATGGTTTATACAGGGTCATGAGGTGTTTCTCATGCCCAAAGTCACAAGCTTTCTCTTGCAAACCCTCCCCTTGTTTCTGGGCTATATGGACTTGACAACAGGGTGGCTCATAATGTCTCACCCGTCCCCGGTTTCAGGTTCCAGACCATATACACACACACAGAAAGACAAAAATAAGCAAATGTTTACACAGTCTCTATTCAGTTAGAGTTGAGCTTTGGAAATCAAATTTGGACTTCAGTGCCTGCAGAAGCATTTGGGGTGAGGATATAAAACAGACACCTGGAGTTAAATTAGGATTTCTGATGAGGATAATCCCTATTTAGGTCACACCAAATCATTTATGAGCTTTGGTTCTTGTTCAGTGGATTATTCTTTAATTCAATTAAAATAACAAAAAACCTGAGCAATGGATTTTATCCATGTGTACATCTTTAAGTAATCTCATTTAAATCGGAGCGTAATTGATTTAATTGTAGGATTTGGCTCACAAGAACAGTGGGAGCCACCTATTTAACATTATGTGCTCTGTATTGCAATCCTTACAGAGCCTCATGTCTAGCTTCAGGTTTATTGTTTAAACTAAACACAGAACTTTATAGGCTTGTTAAGCTTTCTTTAGAGCTTTGGATCAGTCTGCAAGAAGCAGAAGTCACCCTAATTATTTATAAACATTTTCATATCATTGTAGATTCACCCTCACACCATTGTTCTGGGGTGAGAGCTAGCATCCCTTACAGTGCACAGTGTAGTCATGCCCTTGCTTTACTAACGTTGTCTCGCTTGAGACACTCCTTGTAGTCTGGATTTAGAGAAGTGAATGTTCTCCTGAAGGTGGGCCCGTAAATCTCACCCACAGGAGCATCCACAGGAAAGCTGCACACTCGTTGCCCACCATCTCAGATTAAGGTCAGGGCCACTGTGCTCTTCCATCGCACCCCCTCCTCCCTCAGAAACTCCAGACTAATGACAACTGGAACAGCTTTCCTACTGCACACCCCCCTATGGCAAAAGTTGCTTGAGAGAGGGCAGGCCTGCACCATACCCCCGCCCCAGATGGGGCAGAATGAGGCTCTGCCCACTGGGATAACTCCACAGAAGCAGACACAAACGTGTCTGAGGAGCCCCACAGGACTGAGTCCCACAGGCAAGGTCAGAGAGATCCCCTGTGCTTTGTCACTCAAGCCACAGATCGGGATATATGTAACTCAATAGCACCCGGATCTGGGTGGATAGACACATGCCCAGAGCTGAGGTCATGCCAGGTTACGTGGCAAGGCTGTTGATGGCCCACGTTTTTTATGCAGGCATATAAAATAGCAGTAGCGTACCAAGTCCTCTTTCTGGCCCTGTCACTAAAAGCTAACACAAACAGGATGTAGTAGGTCACCAGAAAATGTTACCAGGTGACCAAGACTGTCGTATGGCAACCGCATGACTGATGGTCATATGAAGAGCAAATTTGTTTCAGTTTTCTGTGCAATGGTCAATTTTACACATCAATAGTGTAATATTTAATGTATATTACACAGTGTTATATACACATAGTATTATGCATTATTATTATATAGCAGGATACTTAGGCTTATGGAAGATCCTACCTAAACTCAGACTACATGTCTGTGAAATTTTAGGAAAAACAAGTAAATAAAACAACCCCACTGGTGGTATATAATCTGTGGAAATTACTTTTGTCCACTTGACGTTTTCAAGAAACCATTCAAGACAGGCATCTAATTCCTATCAATTCCTATAAATAAATTTTCACTGAATTCTAGAAGGCAGCTATTGTTTCACCTCTGCAGAAATTCTACATTTCCCTAACTTGTAAAACAAAAATATTGTGCCAGTTACATACCTTCAGCAGGTTTCTGTTCAATTATTTTCAAGATCTGTAAAAAGCACCATAGAAAGTCTTTTAAAAAATCAAATAGCAGGAATACAGTCCCATCTAGGGGAAGAGAACTGCTTTTCTATAACTCTTTTTTTTTCCTCCCACACTGGACAATACTGGCGGGTTGAGATTTAACCAGAGATGGGCTCCTTTTACAAGATTGCTTATATAAAGCGAAGGCAACGCCAGCTGGGTTCATTTGAAAGAGGACATCTTGGGAAGAGCCGACAGTGCAGCTATTGGAATAAGACCGGAATGAAAATCTGAGATACTTGTCCTCTTCCTGTCTCGTAGGTATTTTACTTAATTTCTCGTAGAATGCATAGGATTACAATTAGAAGGAATCTTCTCTGAAATGTACTGTATGAGCCTTTTATAAATATATATTTTTGAACAGAGGCTGAGTAAAAACGTTGACATTGATTCTTTTTGTTGGAAATACTTAATCAGGAAGAATTTTTTTCTTTACCTAAATGATATTTGTTACTTCTGATAGTCTGCTCAGTGATGTGTATATGAGGGCAGAGGCTGAAGAGTGTCTACAAAGGAAAAATATGAGAACTCCAGTCCCAATCCCGCAGGCTGTACATGCTTCCCGCTGTGGGAAACAGCTTGCAGGTTTGAGGCCTGAAGTGGAAATGCAAATTACTGCTATGTACGTTTTCCTGAAAACTCGTCATTTAGCAGTAAAGGAGAAAATGTATTGTTTACCAAACCTGAGCTATATGAAGTTAAGATTATACACATGAGGACAGCCATCAACACAGAACAGTTTCAGCATTAAATTTGTAAGCACAATATGTATGTTATTGCATCATATTTCTTCTGGTAATTTCTATTCTCTCTTTTTTTCAGATCCCTTTGTTTCAGTTTCATTTGGTTATAGTAACACTTCAGGTTTAGACTCCTTACAAGAACAAAGAAAACCTAGAATAATTCAAAGCCAGGACTAAACTGAAATAGTAAAATTGTCACAATAGTGACCCAGCAATAATAGTCTTGGAAATCTTTATCTTGCAGATGCAATTAAGTTGGGCAACAGAATATCAGTAATGTTATTTATTTCTCTCTGCAAGAAGAATATGTTTAACAGTAGCTACAGTTTTGGGTTTGCAGCCCATGTAATTATTTTTTTCCAATTTTAAAGACAATTTCAGCTTTTATTCCCTGTGTCCTCAGATCATTGCAAGAAATGGTGACTCTTACTATTTATCTGCTGGTCATCTTGGCTCAAGCTCTTGCGGGTCCTTGCAATCCAAATAAAGCAGGTAAGATAACTTAAGTGTCTTATGATCTCTTGCAATTAAGCTTTCAAAGGCTTTTTTTCTATTTAAAAGTAGAAAGGTTTTTCTTCAGAAAGTAAAACTGTGGATTCTAAAGAGCTAATCCTTGCATTTCTTTTATTTACCTGCTTTCAGCTAGTGCAGTAAAGCAAGCACCGCTAATGTCCTAGACCCACAGAGAATTAGGCATATACTTAACTCTGTGCAATAATCATAGCACAATAAAGTTAAGCACAAGCAGAATTCAGGCATAAAATGGCAAAGAAAACAACAACAATTCGAAATTATCTGCAATAGCACAGGCTAGATGCAGCAGGTCTTTGCTGCCCAAGCTGGGCTTTAGTCACACCGACCGCAGTCAGATGATTAGTGGTGAATGAATGTGCTGGGCTGAACTCCTGAACCACGCTGCTATATTAAACAAGTTAAAACGTAAATCATTGATGCTAAGGCCCTAATTGCACACTGATTTCTGCTTAGAAACTCAAATGATCTGGTGCCAGGCAGACCTGTAATGTAGAATTCACTACAATTAAGAAATGCGCTTTAGAAATGTGTCAGAATACACCTCAATATAGAGTGTTTGCTTGGTACGTGCGTGACTGGTGTCAGACTACTGCCAATAATTTCATGGTATATCTTAAGTATTTGGCCCTCTAGCCATTTATTTTAGTAGACTCATTTGCACAAGGAGTTTCTCTGAACTGCAGGAATCTTCTCAGCTGTAACGCTGCCAGAGTTACAAATCTGACTGTCGACACAAGCAGAATCACACACAAGCGTGTGCTGAAGGTTTGTTGACCAGAAAGGTGCAAGTTGTTAAGGTCCCTATTTGACTTTCCCTGAATATTCCCTAACCTTCTGCAGACATGGAAAAGATGCAAAATTAGGCTTTTATCATAAAAATGAGTGTGAAGGACTTTAAAGGAAATAATTGAACAATTCCAGGCAGGGTGTCTTTTTTGTGACTCTAATAATTGGAAATCTTTCTCAGTTGTCAGGTCACTAACGGTTAGTCAATATTTGCCCCTTAAATTCCCATCAGACATTCAAATTCGCACTGCCTGATTCTCTTTAAAGAATGGTCAATTCTGCTATCATGAAGCAATCAGTCTGTAAGTTATAATGTGCAGTATTCCCGGTTGTATTATTAATCACCATGTTTGGAAACATATTGCACTGCTATTAACCACTGCTGTTAACAGGGCTAGGATTTTGGTTCGTTTACTATTGCTACAAACAGGGCTAGGCTTTTAGGCTCATTTTTAGATCTTAGCTTTTAACTTGAGAATTCTAAAAATGCAGTTTGTGCTGGCACTGCAATGCCAGTGCAAGGAGAGAAAGGGCAGAAGATGTACCGTGGCCTAGATCTAACACCGCTACAAAAAGGTGCACATCTACTGAAGCCTAACAAAAAACTTCATCCATGTTATTTTTACAGTCAGTGGTGTTGCAGAAGCCACCTCTGCAGCATAATCTGGCTTCAGACAGATTTCAGTGCAGCAATTTTTCACTCCAGGTTTCTCAGCGGTGTCTCTCTGCTCCTCATCTATTCCAGAAGGACAAAAATTTTACATGAAGTTCTGCATTGATTAGAAGGCAAAGGCCAAACTCTTCCAAAGATGACAGAATTTAACAACCCAAAGGTCAGTTTTGTGTAGCAAAAGCTGCTCGCGTTAGGGGATCTTCCAGCACACACCCCTGCTCACAGAAGCTTAATCCCAATGGAAAGCAGGTGTGCAGACCCACGTCTTTGAAAAAGAAACACCACTGAATATCACTGTAGTTGTATTATTTTCCTTTCAGATGTAATTCTGGTATACTGCTATCCTAAAACCATCATTACCAAAATTCCAGAGTGTCCCTATGGATGGGAGGTTAATCAGCTGGCACTTGGAGGCATTTGCTACAATGGGATTCACGATTCGGGATATTACCAATTCACAATCCCGGACCTGTCACCTAAAAACAAATCATACTGTGGGACGCAGTCAGAGGTAAGACTATCTAGGTTGACTTTTCTGAGCTGGACTCAGAAATTGGCTGGACTTGCTTGAGAGAGTCCTGTTTGCTTCAGCTTGGAGTGGGCTTTAAGTACCGACAGAAAGAGGAGGCAAACTCCAGTATCAGGGAGAAGGAAGAATCAAATAGTCATGCTTTCCATCTACAGGCAAAATACTTGCAGGCTTAGTGACATTACCCTGTGTGTTAGTCTCCCATCTGCACCTGTATTACACAGAACACATATATAGTAAGGCATATGTATATATACATAGGCAGCGCATAATATAAAGAGCTACAAAACTATGTTTCCTTAGGAATGGTGTTTTGTCACCAGAGTCTTCATGTTTCAAAGTACGAAGTTGTTCTTGATGCCTCAAAGACTCAGTACTGCCTACATTTCTCTGTCTCACTATCCACAGTTTAAGAACCCCGTTTATCACTTCTACAACTCCATCGTCTCCAATGACTCCTCAGTAATTGTGAAGAGCCAGCCTGTCAATTACTCATTCACCTGCACATACAATGCCAACTACCTGGTGAACCAGGCTGCCTTTGACCAAAGGTACGTCCTCTTCTGGGAGCGCGCCTCACCCCGTTTTCTGCACCACGCCTCACTCACACAGAAATTTTGCTATGTCCCCAGGGTGGCCACCGTCCATGTGAAGAATGGAAGCTCGGGCTCATTTGAAAGTCAGTTGTCCCTCAACTTTTACTCTGTAAGTGGTCTTTGCCACCCAGCTTTTTGCCTTCACCTTCCACAGGCTTCAGCCTAAGAGCTGGAAAAAAACAGAGCACATTATTAGCCTGGAACAGATAATTACAGCGGGGTTTGCAGGGGTCCTTGTTTCTGCTGATTAATGGGGATATACTTACACCGAACAGAGCAATGCCAACTGTTCTTTTAATCCCTCTAAATCAGGCAGATTTTTCTGCTGAGAGGTACATTTCTAACACGCTGACAGGTTTTATAAGAAAAAGCAAAACTTGCTTGTAGTCCCACTCGAAGAGCAGCGTGCATCTGCAGGCACCGCTGCTATGGCGCAGTCTCTATAGATACGGCAAAGCTCTATGCGTTTCCCTTGCGGTTTGCTTCTTGGTCCTCTCACCCAACAGATATTTCGTGTTCCCCGGAGATCTTTAGGTCATGCTGGAATTCTGTTTCCAGCAAAATACCATCCCTGCGTATCAGGACAAGCTTTTGAAACACCCCTCTCCTCCTGACAGCTCCGCTATGCTGCTGAAGCAGCCAGCCCCTGATCCTGGAGTCTTTTTTCTACGAAAGCACAGTCAAAAGCACCAAAGACACCTCTCTATTTTTCAGAGCTAGAAAAAGGACAACTAAGAACACAGTGTGTTAAATTTATAGGGCAGGTAGAGGGAGTGTTTAGCACAAGGTGGACTGATGGAAATCTCTCCCCCCACACCCTGCATTTCGGGCACATTTTGGCAGCCTCAGGATGCCATGTGAAAACCCTGTGGTCTTTTTTTTCTGATATATGGCACACTGGTAGTATAGACTGGCAAGGTCCCAGCAGCTACCACACTGCTCCTGTCAACTCCTGACAGAATGGCTGCAAAAACAAATGACGAACCGCGAACAATGGATCTCTGGTACTTTTCTCCCCCCCCAAATGTCTGTATTGTTCTAATGGCCACGGGGCTCCAGGAGTCAGGGAGGGAGTGGCTGAACTGTTACTAATACATTTCCCCACTGAGCACAAGTACAGAACAAGCTCAGAAGGCTAATAGACCACCCCTTCGTTATTTTGTTCACATTTTCACTGGGGAGAAAAGGTTAATTGCAATGAATTTTTTTTTTTCTGGCAAAATAGAAATAAAAGATTTATTTTGCCTTGCTATTAATCTCTGCTGCTGCCTGACACAGCCCTCTGGCTCTGGTGGGCCATACTTCCAGGTGCTTCACGTGCCCATTTCCTCGGCCAGAAGCAGTGCCTGAGCTGCAGTGTAACCCAGTGGAAACACTTTGGTCTCACCTGCCCTTTAGTCTGTGACACACTTTTAACAGCAAAGGACTGTGATGCAGCGTGAGGGGCTGGGGCCTGAATGGGAATCAGACCTTCAGCACTGAAACTTGTGAAGAAAAGCAAGATAGTACCGTAAAACAGTGCAGAGCAACAGAGTCTGGAACAAGAACTTTACCAGGTTCAACTCTTTTTAGCACAAGGGTTGATGAGTTTTGTGACAGTGCTTCTGCAAGTTCTCTCCTTTGGAGAAATCTTGGGTTAAATGAGAATTTCTCAGGGCACTTAACAGCTATGGATCACTAACCTAAACACAGCCTTGAGCCTTAACTTCAGTGCATCCAATCTATCAGACGTTGCAGTGGGAATACTGTAGTGCCTCACAGCCACCTTGCTGTTGAGGCAAGGAAATGTACATAAGAAAATCAGTACCAGGGAACTGAGCAAGCACATCAGGGAAAGATAGTCCCAACAGCTCCAGAACTACATATACCTGAGTCCTGCTGCAATGGTTTAACTAAGTGAACCGGTGCTATGACTAAATATGTTGCTCTTTACATAGTTCTGGTGCTAGCTTTGCTATGATCTTATGCAATAAAAAGCAGTGAGATTTAAAGTAGGAACTTCAGTGTATTTGTAAGCAAACCTTTTCACCTGAGCACCACACACTGCACTCCTTTGAGCAGGGTGGCTTTTTAATGGATGAAATACTACAGCTGGCAGAGCTCTTTCTGCACATTCGTGCCCCCTCAGCTCTCGCCATGCTGGCCACCACAAGTATAAATCACGGAGTGCTGAACCTTTGCATACAGGCACGTGATTTCTGCTTGTCTTCATTCCTTTTCTCTGACACGTGGCCATCTCCCAACCCCATTCCCATCCCATACGGTCATCTCCAGTCTTTGACTCCCACCAGCTTCCCCCACCACCTCTGGTGTACCAGAAGCAGGAGCAAGCTTGTTTCCCACCCATGCTGTGATATAACACATACCACAACCCAAATAGCATCAAATTCTGTCACCTATTATCGTTATAAGCCAAACATTAACAAAAAGATTTTCAAACACCATCTTGGGCTTGCAGTAGTCCTACTGCTAGGTGTAGAGTTTGGAGCTTGCAGGTAATAAGAACCCAGACTTTTGGAGTCCATCTCTCCAGAGCTGTCTGAAGTTGCCATATGCCTTTGCTTTGCATGTTGCTAGTAACGTATGATGTCTTTCTCTTTGTCTTTCAAAGAATGCCAAGTTTACAAGTATAAAAGAAGCCCCTTTCATTGTTGAAACATCAGAAATCGGTTCTGACGTATTTGCTGGAGTGGAAGCTAAGGGCTTAAGTGACAGGTAGGCAAGGGAAGGAGTAATAATTAATAAATTGGCAATCAGGACGCTCTTTACTGATCTGGGGTTTGTGTTTCCCCAGGTTCAAAGTTGTTCTTAACAACTGCTGGGCAACTCCCTCCTCGGAGTATTTCTACCAGATCCACTGGCCTCTGATCACCAAGGGGTAGGTGCTGAGGGGACCTGGGGGAGCACCTCTGCCCAGCCCAGCCCAGCCCTGCCCAGCCCTGAGGATGACAGAAGGCCGGGGGATGGGGGGCGAGAGGGCAGAAGGGAAGCTGGCCCACAGCAGGGCAAGTGCATCCCTCAGACTGCGACCTCAGGAGACGTTTCACTGAAGCCGTGCAAGCTCTGACAGTGCTTCTCCATGCACAACACAGGTGTGCCACAGACAACTCCATCCTTGTGCATGAGAATGGGAAAACGAGCCGGGCGACTTTCCAGTTCAACGCTTTCCGCTTCCGTAACATCCCCAAGCTGTCCAAGGTCTGGCTGCACTGCGAGACGCACGTCTGCGACAGCGAGAAGTTCTCCTGCCCGGTGGTAAGGCCACTCTCCCAGAGAGACCTGCAGTGCTAAATTTAGACAGAGGATGTCGAGACCTTCCTGAGGGCACACGGGGCGCAGAGCCAGTGCCAGAGCTTTCAGTAGATGGAGATGCCGCCGTACAGCAGCCTGAGTGGCCAGCTGTGCTCCCCGACCCCTGTCATGCCACAGGCGCCCTATGCAACATTGGGCAACTTGTTTAAATGTATTGAGAAACAATGTAGCACTTTAAAAACTCAGTTCTTGTCGATATCCCAGACTACAGTCCTGTCTGACAAACAGCTACAGTTAAAGACTAGCCTGAAAGAAGGAGAAAGTAGAACTTTTTTCCATTTTGCCAAACGTCTCGGTGCTGAGGGCACCCTGGGGGCAGGGGGAGAACCTGGCTCCAAGCTCACTGCTAGTTAAATGAAACCTCCCGCTCCCCCTTCCCAAGGAAAGTCCTCTCTGCCAGCCTGCAGCGCTGCAGTACGTTATTGCTCTTGCAGCCATCCTGTTCTGCGTGAAATACATAAATTGTCACTGGCGCAGGAACGGAGCCCAGGGGTAGGTCCCGGTGACCTGAGCGGGGGTGCTCCACAGGCACGTTATTCAGCAAAGCAAGGTGCGCGCTGCGTGCACCAACTGATGTGAGGGTGAGGGTTACTCAGGTGTCTCTCTTTAAAGATTTCTCTCTCCCTCCTTCACTAAGTCAGAGCTGTGCTATTCTTTCTTTCAGGCAATGAATGTGTCATTGCTGTAAAATGAAGCTGAAATTTATTTAACCTGAAATGAAAGCCCAAAATACTCTTTGGCCGCCATACTGTCATTTCTGCAACAAGTATTTCCTGTTGGAGGAGAGAAAGCATTACTCCTGGTGAAACCACCTTTTCTTTCTAAACCCTTTCTCAGTCCAGGAGCCAAATTAAGATAGCAGTTTATTACCGAGCCTCAGTGCTAAGCAGGGGCACCAATTTCTGCAAAACTTGCAGGTTTGACAAAACGCGTTGTTAGAAATTCTGAGTTTCAAAGGCAAAAGGAAAAACTCTGGGCTTAGATCGTGCTGTCTTTTTTTAAAGATTTCTTCAACTTTTTATCCAGCCACAGACCAGGGTTAAAAGAAAACACAAAACAAGTACTCCATATCTGCCTTCCTGACAGTACCGCCAAACATCTACATCAGCCTTTCAGGCACCGGGTGGAATTCCCTCCTTGCCCTCCAGCATAGGATAATTGCTTGATCAGGCTAACATCCCTCGAGTTCACTTCCAACCCCAAAATGCAGCTGGTGGTCCGCTGCAATTAAGGGTGGACCAGCCTGTGGGTCCATGCTTACAAGCAACTCATAACCAGAGTTACCACATGCTGAGTTTGAAAAAAAAAAAACACAACAAAATGCCCACAGGTGGGAATCTGCAACGGTCAGGGACAGACAAGGACCTTTCATCTGTAGAGCTCTGCCTCCAATACTGACCTTGTCAGCGGTGCCAGGCCTGGACATGAGATGATCTATATGGAAGGGATTTGTGCTTCCTGTTTCTACCCAAAGGGCAACAACTGTAATTAGCGATAAACAACAACAGAAGCCTTCACAGAGGTCATGGGTCAGATAGCTGGAACTCGGCTCCCCACTTCCTTCTTGAAAGCAGTTTTGTTTAAAGCAGGGGGAAAGGGCAGCCCAGGGGGACCTGTGATGAGCAAGACGACACGCATCTCAGCCCCTGCCACTTCACAGCTGAAAAGAGCACTTCCACTGACAGTCACCATAAGGGCTGTGGCACACCCAAATCCTCAGAAAATGCACTGTAAAGTTTCCTTAAATCTCTCTTGTAACAAACCCCCCAATAATTACAGAGGGGGAAAAAAAAACCAAACTAGAAAATATGCAGCAATATTGACACAGATTTCATTTCCTTGGTTAGAAACATAAGAATTGGGTTTGGATTTTTTTATTAATTTTTTTGGTACACATGACTTTCTGATCTCTTCAGACATGTGACAAACGAAAACAACGCATGGAACAAACCGGAGGTGTTTTAATGGCAGAGATTGCTGTACGCAGTAAGTGACTGGGTTTCTGGGGTGTTTCTCCTCTTGGGAAGCAATGAAGTTGGGAGCCACCCTTGGCTCACAGCGTGCAGAGGGAGCCGAAGTCCCCCGCCAGAGCCCTTTCCCCCATAGAAGCACAAGTCTTGAACAGAAGTTGGTCCCCTCCAGGCTCGGGGCTCTGGCAGAAGAGCTCAGTGAAACTCTCCTCATTTACAAAGTAAGTAAAAGCACCCAATGGCATTAATGATAAATGGCCCAACCACTCACACCCCAAGCTAGTGATGTAAACTCTGCTCACCTGCGCTTGTCCTCAAGCAACAGCCCAGACAAGCTCTGATAGATTGCACATGAGTGGGAGAGAGGTCAGGCTTAGGAGCAGCAGGAAAGCTTTTCTTTAGACTGTGGGTTGGTACTTAGCATACCCATAACTCTGGTAGGTTAACCCTTCGTGCCTATCTCTCCTGACACAGAAATTGAACTGCCATCAAGTTTCTCCATTATAAAACAATACCTGTTTCCTCTAACTGCTGCCTCCTAGAGGCACCAGGGATTTCTCCCTGAGCTGGTTTAATTCTGCAGATCCAGCACATCTTTTGAAACAGGTCCTTGGCGCGAGGTATGCCTAAATCATGTTTTCACTGGAGCCCTTTATACTAGTTTATCCACTACATCCTCACCGACCTGAAAGCTAATTTAAAATTACAAATACACGTAGAGCAGCATTATTACAATTGAGTATGTTGCATCAGTAAAACCCCATCAATTTTAGAAGATAAAAGAACTGAGGATCTTTTTACAACTTCAGACAGTAAAGTGAAGGGGTAGAAATATCCAGAACTTCAAAATGTGGCAAATGTTATCAGTTCTGCTTTTACAAAGCACGCTGGTGCACTTTGCCCTATTTTAAACATGCCACTCCAATGTTATCTTTTTCTCTTATTTTATACAGGCGAAGGTTTATCCAGATATTACACACTGTCAGGTAAAGAGCAAAGTATGACAATGAAAATATCAATCCCAAATATAGCTTTTGAGTGATTCTGTCAACATAAACCCCATAGCTCAAAAAAAGGAGGTGAAAAATAAAGTAAATTTGACAGAAAGGGAGATATTTCAAAATTAAATTTTATTTCTCAATGTTATACACTTTCTTTTCCTCCTTTCTTCCATCCCTCACTCTGGACAATAAAGTCATAGCAATAACTTCTAATACTGAAACTTACTTTCTCTTATTTTCACACCCTCTTCCCAAAAGGGAACAAACATGTTTCACTGAGTTAACAGAGATGTCTGAAAGCATTTCTATTTGGAGAGGGTTTGAAAAAGGCCTTTCAAAACCTATTTGTTAAAACTTGATATGGTGACAGAGCCACATTAGGGGATGCAGTTGCGTTGATGGGGGTGGGAAGAGAACATGAAAGGCAGCTGAAAGGGAAGTATTCACGTTTAGTCTGTGTTTCTCTTACAGATATCATCTTCCACCTACTCTTTGCCGTTGGATTTTGTGCTGTTTTATTATAAATTGCAGCCCAGCTGTGTTTCTTAACTTTTCCCAATCCTGTTTGGAGCTGGAATTCTTTACTAAAGATGTTTATTTTACAGAGGAAAAACGAAAGTCACAAAAGAATCCCTGTGCACCATTTTACCAGATAAATAAAACATTCCATGAGCTTTGTGCCTTGTATACTGGAGAATCCCAAAGCAGATTTGCCTCTCCCTGGCCTCTGCAGGCATTTTATACTAGTGAAAACCCAAGGGTTATGTATTCTACCAATGCCTCCTTTTAAAAAGTTGTGACGCCAACAGTACAACAGTTCTATAAGGAACATAGGATTATGCAAACTCAGCATTTTTCAATGCCAAATTTACCCTCAGGGTCCTCCTTCCCTGTCAGTGTCAGTGTGGTACCCAACTCCCCTCCAGGCCTGGTCTTGCAAGGTCCTAGCTTGATCTGTGAAGCCTTTGGACAAGATGAAAACTAACCTAACATGTCAAGGATGGGAGAAAAGGATGCTTTTTATGTAGCAATAGCCAGAAGGTCCTCAGAATTAATTACCTGATATTTCTTTCCTGCTTCTCAGCATTGTCAGTGTTGATGGTTGGGTTAACAAGAGTACAGCACATGCTGCGGTAGCTACAATACTGTTAGGAGCAGGATGTCTTGCTGACTGGACAGGCTCAGTGCAGGATAGCTGCATGGTGTGGATGCAAATTAAGCACACCTGAAGTTGGAAAACAAGCTAATGAGCTTACATTTCCTTGAAGACATAGCTGGTGTCAGATACAACAGGGTCCAGGTGTTAGCTCTGTACCTGAGTAACAACAGGTCTTAAACAGCAAGAATAAAGCATTAGAAAGGGAAACCATGATTTCTGAAGAACAGGAAATATCAGGACATGAAACAATTTCCCAGCAAGAGAATTGGTAGGTTCCCTACTTCCAGTAATTACTAAAACAATATTGAACAAAACTCTTGAAAGTGTAAGAAACTTTCCTAGGCCTCTTCCATGAAACTTCCAAGATCCTAAATGTGAAAGACGGCAGAATGACTGCAGCTGTTACACTTCCTATTAGTGAACACAGTGGGTGAACCTGTGTCTGTACATACTGCAGCATAAGCACATTATAGAATTTTTGCTATTGTTTGTAGAGAGGCAGCCTCCTGAATAATTCTATTAAATTAAGGATTTTAAGCTCCCTGTTCTTTTTGAAATCTCATTGCTATGAGGATAAATCATAGCTAGAACACCCATACATTACAGCCACAGTTTTCAAATACACACAGATCCCCCATACTGTGGACTGTATTTGCTCCTCTAGGTGTAATCAAGTCCACACATTTTTATAAGTCATTCAGAAAAATAAAGCTGTTTAGAAGCTGAAATTACAGTAGACAGCATCCACCCTGACAGCCTGCAGAGAAATGGTCTGCTGTGATGGCATGCATTTAGCCATTACACACAACAGAGGGCACTCTCTCGACAGAATTGTCTGATTTAGACAAAATCTGTCACGTCGAAGTATTTCTTAGTGGTGCAAGTTCCTGAAGCACAGCAGAGCTATTGAATGTTTTGTGTGCCACGGGGCATTTTGGTCAGAGGTAATGATCCTGAAGGTTTTTCTCCTTCATTTGCTCCTTTGCTTCCCTTTCCCCTTCCCTCCTCCCACAAACACCCCAAGTTTCAACACCTGCCAAATGGCTTTACCTCTTCGAATTCTTGTCCTTGCCAAATGAGGTTAATGCTCTGGCTTCTTCTCCAAAGCCTGTTTCTTTTGCCTTGCCTTTGCAACAGCCACTGCTCTCCTATCATGGCTATTTTGTGCAGAAAGCCTTGAACTTGGTTTCCTTGGTAGGTTAGTTAATTTTCTTCCTAATTATGCAATAAGTGTTGCTTTGCAACAAACCTTGCAGGATTGCAGCAGCTGTGATGTGTGCCTGCAAACTCCCAGGCCACCAACCTGTCCACCGTGGGATGGACTCTCCGGGCATACACATCTCCCGTTTGTGTTACTGTACTGAGTGGGGCTCATGCAGCCAGGGAGCTGTGGTTGCAGGATGGGCAAAGCCCTATTACCAGTTCAAGTCTGGATCACCATCTCCCTACAGTCCAGAAATAGTTTATTGCTAAAAACTAAACAAACAAAACACAACTGAAAAAGAGCTCCTAGATGTGGCTGTGAAAAGGTCTGTCTGCCAGAGGAGGCAGCAACGTAGGGACAGGTTTCAGCTCCAGAAGTACTGTCCCTTAAGAAAGCACAAATTGTCCATCCTAAATAGCTTGTATAAAAAATATTGTCTATAATTCACCTTCACTTTTCCTAACCTGCGTATGGCTCATCACTATTTATTCTACTAAATACTATTTATGTTGCCCGTATCAGAAAATGCAGTGATTGCAAAATACTTTAGCACAAGCTGAAGCTTGATAGGCTTCATCATTTCAGATGCACTGTAATGATGGATCTTTTTCAGCTGGTGGGGCATGAAGATGCTTGCCTTGATCTCTGCATCTGAAAGGCTGGCCGTGGAAACATGGGAAAAGGAAGGTTAGTTACAGGGGACACAGACAATCTTTAGAAGTCAACATTTGTTTTCTGAAGATTACACTTTGGCTTTGTCCCAGTTCTTCCTCCCATTCGGATGAACTGTAATGAGACATGAGTTTTCACATGCTTTCCTTCTCACAGTTTGGCATTGCAATGCTGGAGCGCAAAGCCACTGAGGTCTTGGCAAGAAGTAGGAGAGAAATGAAGACACACAGGTGTCAACATGATAACAACTCAAGTTGCAACACAATATCACTAGTACAGTGACACACATTTACACAATAATTTGTTAAATATAGGTCAATTCTCACTTGCAAATGGTAAACACCATTAACCTATGTGGCCTTTGTCTGACAGTCGCTGCAAATGCAATTGTCGATTAAGAAGGTCCAACAGAAATTGCCAACGAAAGACTGGGTCAGATCTAATGCAAAATCCTCAGAAGTACAAACCCGCAAGCGTGCCACCTATGCAAGCTGGTTCCGTCCATCCTTGATGGTCTATATTTAGTGTCTCCCAACAAGCAGAGCTGTGGCACTGTGATTTCTCTGCCACCCCAGGTCCAATAGTGAAAAAGAAGGAGCAGGTTCTGAGACTGTCAAGTCAGAATTAATTAGAGTCAAGCATTATGCCTTATATCCTGTGCTGGGATCCCACAATTTCAAATCCAAACCTGAGAACGAATCCTTAGCTGGTTATCAGAGGACATGCGACTGATTCTGCTGCAGAGGTGCCAGACTAGGTCTGACCCGATATGCCCACCTAGTGCATCCCCTGCTAGCTCAGCCCTGAAAGGAGTGAAGCCACATCAGGGCTGCAAGCCTTTCTGTAGCGGGATTGCAACTCAGCAACACACTGAGGTAAACATTGCATACGCTGCCAGAATTGGCAATATATTACACAATATAAACACAGGCAATGTTTTAGATCCAGACAGCATGTATAGAAACTCCCCATCTTAATCCTAATAAACACCAACTTCATCTCTTTATTCTGTAAATCCATGACATTTTATTTAAATGTCCCAGTCAGGGACAAGGAAAAACCCTACTTAAAATAATGTCATAAGAGCCATGACTCAAAACATACAAAACACATCATAGAGGTACGTAGCCTCTATTAGGAGTGAACCTCCTCACTCTGTTCTGGAGATCAAATCTTTTCCAGTTATCTCCCTCCATCCAAAGGGCAGCTGTCACTCACAGGTGCAGAGGAAAATATAGTTATTGATTGATTGGACCCCACAGCCCTTTCATGTAGCGTATCATTGCAGGCCTGCAAAGGTCAGGTGCCGTGGCTTCAGAGAAATAAATAACAATTCTTTCGGCCGGGCAGTCAGGCTCTCAAGGGGGTGACTAGTGTGCTGAGCTCTGTCAGAAGCTGTATTGCACCCTGCAGCACAGAGACCAGCCTGCTTTCCAGTACATTTACTTTGCTGTTACAAGGAAAACCTAGTACTCATCTAATGTCTTAGCCTGCTCTTTAAAAGCAATTACATTAGACACGTTCCAGTTCTAAATTCTAAGAGAAATGTTGTTCAATTCCCCTACCTGAAGCCCACCTGCAATGTAAAGAGCTGCTCTGTGGTGCAACCCACAGACTGGCTCTCTCTGGGCTTTTACACACAGCATCACTGGAAGGGATCCCACCCTGTTGCAAGACAGTCTGCTTTTCTGCTTACGCTCACCTGCTCTAACTGGAAAGTAACCCCAGCGTTTCTCTTCTGGGAGCAAACACAGCAACATATGTCAACATGCCTAGGACACAGACATTCAGGTTGCATATCATATTGACCTTATTTTAAAAAGACAATTAAGCCACAATAGGTAGCACAGACTTGTCAGTAACATGGCCCTGAAATACGGTCTGAGAAGATCTTGCAGGCTTAAATTGTACTCTGCTTTTCCAGAAGCACATTCAGCCGAGTCCAAATGATGCAGGAAGTAAGGCATGTTGGTGAGCACTAAAGCTGAGGTCTAATGCTAAAGCAGAGGTCTAATGGTAAAGCAGAGGCCTTACCACCATGAAATGTTTGCACAGCACTATAGATTTACACGGTGATTAAAAAGCCCTGAAAAGGGCATTCTGAGCACTTCTCATTGTCTTCATGCCCAGTACTTCTGCGCTGGTGCCTTTTAGTGAATACCTCAAAGTAGTCTAAAACCAGTAACAGATTAATCTGGAAGATTTAATCTTCCCTTTACAAACAGAAAAACTGAGGCAGAAATAATGACGTGAGCGGGTCACAGCAGGGGGCACGTCAGATTGGTACTTATTCCACTAGAGGGGAATGTTACCTGAACGGCAGAAATAGCCATCAAGGAAAATTATGTAGC
Organism: Phalacrocorax carbo; assembly: GCF_963921805.1. Lineage (NCBI taxonomy): Eukaryota > Metazoa > Chordata > Aves > Suliformes > Phalacrocoracidae > Phalacrocorax > Phalacrocorax carbo. Next base: position 12,802,835 of record NC_087524.1, read on the forward strand.
CTGATCTGGTACTTCTGAGGATTAATTGTGAATTGATAAAATTTGTAAATTTTGCATTTCTTTTATCTGTATTGGAAAGAGAATCTCCATAAATACAGAAAATCAAGACAACAAATTTAAGGGTTCTGATACACAACTTACTATGTACCCGGTGACCCACAGTAACAGATCACAAGCACCCCTAGCAAACACAAGATAAAACTCAAAGGTTAATTGCCTGGAAGGAAGTTTACACCACACCTGAGATAGGTGTGGCACCATGCCTCAGTGGGTGGCAATCCTTACCCTATGGTGTACCCAGACCTCCAGCCCAGCTCACAACCAGCCAGACTCAGGCAGTTTAGCTGTGTGAAGGCCAATAATGCAGTTTCAGCTTCTCTCTGGGTATATGGCCCATCTCAAAAGTAATCACAGCAGTCAGGAATTTCACAGACATAACAGCTGTTTCTTCAGCGGGCTGACCCCACTGTGGACAGGCAGGCTGCTAGCCACCATATAGCATCACCAGTGGTTTCTACCTTCAGCAACAAAAAGAGCACAACTATTCTCATTGCATATCCTAGATGCGGGGTGTGGGGTGCAAATAAATCTGAGCCTTCAATTCTGCAGTGACTATTTTCCAAATTGTAAAGAAAAGAAAAGTGTGTGTGGGGAACCCCAAATGTTTTGAAGTTACCATATCAATGGTCCTTCACTGGACTAAACAGAATTTTGTGTGTGTGTGTGTGTGTGTGTGATTTTTTTTGTGGTTTGTTTTTTTTTTTTTCCCCTAGGAGAGATCTTCAACCACTTCACAACTTTCTTTGGCAGATGGGGAAACCGGTCCTCACACCCATTAATAGGTTATGGAAATGCATTTGCTGCTAACATGCCTACTGAGTTATTCTAGCAGAGGTCCCTCTCCAAGGCCAGCAGAAGAGGCACAACAAAAGCTTTGCTATTCCATGACTATTTGCTCAATAGCCAGAAAGTGACAAACACCATGTGTTTTAAGGATGTTATAGAAGAGGCTGCACAGGTCACTCAGGAGACTGACCAACTGAAGGAGGTTGCCGAGAGAACACAAGTTGCAACTCCACCAAGCAATGAAATGTTCTCTGCAGTGAAGCTGGAAAGGAGGAGGAAAAGGGACAGGGTGTCAGTCAAAAAAACCCAGGCAATGTTGATGGCAAGAACTCACCTATCTTCCTTTTCTCTGCCACCAACTGCACCGGTCCTTCCAAACGTTCAACATATTTTTCCAGTTTGCTCACCGTATTGTCCAAGATCCTAATGTGCCCATCGGGGCATATACAACAAGGTCACATTTATTTATCATCTGGTGCCAAGCAACACAGCATATTGTGCATAGGTTCAGACTCCAGTAGCTTCCTCCTAGTGGCTGGATTTCATGGCATGGGAGGGAATGACTTGTCTGTTCCATATTCCAGGCCTTTTCATGAGATGCCATAGTTTGATCATGCTTGGGTCCTCCTACCACATGTCTCTGCAGAATCTACGTACACTGCTAATTATGTAGTCATTTTCGCACTAGTTGAAAGGGGTCGTTTGCTGAGGGAAGAAATAATTTTGAAATAAAATAATTTTCCCATCTGGCATAATTTATCACTGGCCTCACTGGAGCAGAATAAATGTTCATCTAATTCAAAAGCCTCCCTCTGACAGTAACCACCACCAGCTGCTTACAGAAGGTGCAAAAGCAACAAAACATGTACACAGTGAATCTCAGGGTCCCCCATAACAGCTGTTGTAACCTACAGCTATCTTGCAAGACACAAAGCTGTAGGCTTGCATCCTGGACAAATTCTATCATTGATTATTATATAATAAAATACTGAGATATTGAAAGGAATGAAATGCAATTACCTGAGAGAAGGGGTTGCAGGGAGGGGAGATCGGGGGTTATCTACCCTTTAGCAAGCACAACTGCAAAGGATGAGGCACTTTTATATATTTTATCTTTTTAGCTTATTTTGAGGCTTTTTATATGTAGCAAGATTAATGTGACCTATTTTGCTTCAAGAAGAGGCTTGACAAACATTTGAAAAAAGTAGGGAGAGTGTTGATTACAGACATAGAAAACTAAACAGGAGGCACTCTGTCACCTACAATGCCTGAAGCAACCACCATCTGTATTTAAAAAACCAAGGGGACTAGCTTACTATTTGCCTAATTAACATGGCACCTGGTTTCAGCTGCATATTAATCATCTCCATTTCCTGATCTAAACCACTGAACATTGTCGTTGCAGGCTGCTCATCGGCTACTATTTCCCTTCTCTACAACAGCCGCATTTGAGTGGTGAAGAAACAACTCCTGCTCATTTTGCACAGTCCACAAAACACTTTTGATACCTGCCAAGTGAAAGTTACAACCTATTTGTGGTAATAAGCCTTTCACAAGCAAGCAAAACTCACCCTTCATGGCTTGCTTCTCTTGACCACTTTTTCACAGAGAAGAAAATTAGTCTCTGTTCTGTATTTTCATCCCAACAAGCTCTTAACATGCATGGATGGGTGTATGGACGAGTCCTTGATTCTGTTGATAACTTAACACAGCAAGCATGGTTCATCGGGATCCCAGGTCCCCATATAGCTATTCTCCTTTTAGTATTAGCCACATTTGACTGAAAATGTGTATAACAAGAAAAAGGATGTGTCCTTCCTATAAAGGGCTCCAGCTCCCCACCTGGGAAAGCTTCCAGGCAGAGGATTGCATGCCACCTGGGAACCAGCAGGAATTAGTGCCAGTGCCAGAACTTGCACAAGACTATCAAACAAGGAGAAATTATCCTTCAGATATGCAATGGACAAGGAGGTATCGTGAATGCTTTAGACACACTGGAGAAAAAGAGTGGTCACAGTTGCTGAAATAAAACTGAGGAATTTTGCTGAGCTGTGTGAAATTTTGGGCATGGTGGAAGTGGGGGAGGCTTGGAGGGATGCGTGTGATTAGGTTTTTTGGTAACAGTTTACAATCAGTGATAGGATCTCCATCTAGCATTAGCAATCCAATAAAGGAATTACTAGTAAGCTTAGGTAAATTCTATAATCTTGTAGAATATTTATCAAAAGGTCAAAAATCCATACAAGCCTTCAAAGATGAAAGGTGATATCTTTAGTAACAAGACATATACATTACTTTGTCTATACTGATCTCAGGTGTTCTATGTTTCAATGCAAATACAGTAAATATAGCTCCTTCAGGATGTAAATATGCACTTCCAAAAAGGACTGTATGAAAAGATAGTCCAAAACAAGCAATGTAACGATCTGGTAACACTGGCTTCAGAAATTCTTGCTAGCTCTCTTCTCCATCCAGTAAACTCTCCCTCCTGGAGGTGATCCTGTTTCCCACCAGCCTACACAGTATGGTGGTTCTGCTGTAGCTACAGGGCATTGTCCCATCTACCTTCAGACACCTGCCAGTGACTCAGGCCACAGGCTGATCTCGGTGCTGACGCCTACATCCAGCCAAGTGGCACCTCAGAACAGACCCAGACCCAGCTCACAGACCCAGACCTGATCTGGCTGTACAAACAGAATAAAAGAACAAGTAGAAAACTCAAATGCTAGGAAGGGTATAGCAGTGCCAACAGACTGCTACAGAAGTTTGTCTTAGGAATAGCTTTAAATTTAAAGTAATTTAGCCTAAGATAAATCAAAAAAAGACAGGAGAAGGAAAAAATGAATAGCTATGAGGAGAGGCTCTAGAAAAAGTGAACTTTACACCCCAACAAACAGAACTGACCACAAAACAAGAGGAAACTGGTTCAGGTAACCACAGAGGAACAACCAGGTTAGATGTTATGTCTGTTCGATGACAGGATGAGAATTATCTTGCTATATTTGTGCCATTGCAGCTCTCTATTTATGGTCAGATATTAAAAGCAACACTATGCCCCAGGGTACTGTAACTCAGACACTGAGCAAACATCCATGCCCAGGTTTCCATCCCAAGAGTGAAATAAGATTGTCATTCCTTTGTAATTGTTACCTGAGGGTTGGGCATAATTTACCAAGAGGCTGCCCAGTTGTTGGCATTTCTTAACATCTTAAGAGTTTATAAAAGTATCAAGGTTAATATGTTCTTTTATCAATTATTTCTAGGTACAGAGAAGTGGAGCAAGGTATTATTGCAGCATAACATGACTAGTGCGGCAGCACATTGCCAGCTTGCTTCACCATCATGTAATATTTGGCAGCACTTCAGCACCTCTGTGCCATTCTGGCAGCAGAGAGCAACCGTGGAACTGGTCTGATCAGTGCTCAGGTGTCTGCGAGGTGTGGTGTTACCCAGGCTTGGTCAGTGCTGCCGTCCTTGCCCTGGCTTTCCCAGAGAGGGTTTCAGTGGAGGGGCTCAAAGCCTCGGAAAATCGGCATGAAGGATTGCCTGGTGATGATTGTGGAGGTGGGCCAGAGGACATCGTTGACAAGATTGGTGTTAATCTCTTGACTAATTTTAAACTCGCTCACAAATCTATATGCCCTGATTTTCAGGGCTCCTAATTACACAAGCGGGGTTCAACTTTATTTTGGTGACCAACTCTGGAAGACACTAACTTTAACTTAAGGCTTAATCCTTCTAAGCCTTAGTTCCTACCTCACACGCTCCCCTTTTTTCTCCCTCCCCCCCCCTTTTTTAATGTGACTGTGCACACCACAAACATTTATAAAAGTCATTGTCATCTTTGAAGACAGCAATGATTTCCTCGCTCCCCAAAGTACCCGACTGACAGTTCAGTTCTTGTGACTCTTAAACATACCTACTTGTAACTGAAGTTTGGCAATATTCATTATGAAGTCCACAAAGTGGCCTGTCTCTAGGAGGAAAGCCATCTAGCCAGCTGATGGAAGCAATTTATTTTGTTGGACTGCAGGCAGATGCAGGCAGCTATTTAAGAATCCATTTCTACTATCTTTTTTCTTTCATTTTTATTTTATTTTATGAATTGTGGGGGGACACAGCAAACTGCTCTGTCATCTGAAGCTCAACACCACAAGTTGTTAAAAATGGAATGTTTTCTTCCGTACAGGAATTTCAGAAAGTGGGAGACAAGCTACCAAAAAAAATATTTTGGAGGGGAAAAAAAGAATATATAAAAACCTGTTAAAATATAGTTCCTTCATGGAAAAATCACCTTTATTTGAGTGAAGAATACTGATCGTGGAAATTTTCCAGCCTCCTATTAGGTAGGTTTTTCTAAAACATGCTCCTTTCTCCCAGTTCGTCAATGTACACCGAGCCAGCAATCCCTAGGAAGACAAAGCATTCAACACATTAAAGTTGCGGGTGAGAGGAAGGCAGTCAGTCTCAGCTTCTCTGTGCCTTTGCTGCATGCTAAGCTGGACATTCCCCCATTAATTTCTCCCATTTTCCTTCTATTCAAAAATCTGCAGAGCAAGAGGATTCCAAACTGCACATTTTACCCTCCTCAGATTGTTCAGATGCCATAAGAATAAGCTGTTAATTGCAGACACCCAAAGGACTGATATTGTACTGCAAGGTTTTTTTGAGAAACATATGGTGGTAACAGCCCTGCTGATGCTGAAACCAGCAGGATCCAAGGCTGCCTGGGGAAGAACTGCTGCTGAATGAGTTTAGGCTCCAGTTACACCAAAGCCCTTCCACAAGCTATTACGTAGACAACAAAGCTACTTCCATGACTTAGTATCTCAAAGATGGTACCTTCCAGGCTGGTGAAGAAGTGGCCATACTTCTTTCTCCATCAACTGCCAACCTCTTGTGAGAAAGACCTTGTGGTATCTACCAGGGGGTGATATGGCTGAGGCATCTGTGCTCCCTGAATGCTCTTCAGCTGCCAGCAAAGCCCAGAGAAGGCATTAAAGCACCTTTCAGGACAAGACTTGCTCTCCTGACCCTTATACTGGCTTTTTTGCTGGTCCTTAGAAAACAAAGGAGATTTTAGTGGAAATTGGGTCAGATGGTGGAGTAAATACATCACTTTCTAAAGGTGCTTGTGCATGTCTACAAGAAACACAAAGCATATTCCAAGGGAGGCAAGCACCAAAAGCAGCCTGCCTAGGACATACAATTCCTGTTATCGTGCCACATCTCTCCCCCCTGCTCAGCAGCCTTTCTAAATGTGTTTTCTTTCTCCAGAGCAACTGGGCTAATGAGCTTGGTCAAGGCATGACATCCACGCTCCTATTCCCAGTTTTGGACTAAATCAGGGCACTACACCAGCTACTGTAGGCCTGCTGAAAGTCTTCCAGCAAGGTTTGTAATTCAATGGAAAAGACCCAGGACAGACTAATCCCTGTTGATTTACTATGAGAATAGTGTTGATAACACACAGATTTTTTTAGTTGTTGCTAAGTGGTGCTTACACTAAGGCAAGGGCTTTTCAGCTTCTCGTGCTCTACTGACCGAGAAGGCTGGAGATGCACAAGAAGCTGGGAGGGGGCACGGCCAGGGCAGCTGCCCCCACTGACCAAAGGGACATTCCATACCATATGGCGTCATGCTCAGTCTATAAACTAGGGGGAAGCTGGCCAGGGGACTGCTCTCGGGGACACGCTGGGCATCCCTCAGTGGTGTCTTTCTTGGGTTTTATTTCTCTCTGTGTTACTTTCCTTTTCATTACGATTTATTATTATTATATTATTTCAATTATTGAAGTGTTCTTTTCTCAACGTGCAAATATTCTCACTTTCACTCTTCCGATTCTCTCCCCAGTCCCACCGGGGGGGTGGGGGGAGTGAGAACCGGCTACGTGGTGCTTAGTTGCCATCTGGGATTAAACCATGACAATACCTTGACTAATAATCCTAAACCAAAGTACAATAAAAATGCAGCAGTCTTGAGATACTGCCTGTGTTTGGTATTTCCCAAATAATTTTCAGCTAAAAGTAAGTTTCATTTTCAATAAATACATTCCAACTTTGTCCCAAATGCAACTGTGATTCCAGACCTTAATAATTAATTGAAAATCCATATCTTGAACTAGCTAGTATCATTCTTCAAGTAGCTAGGAACAGAAACGCCTAGAAATGTCCTATGTCACTCTTACATGGAGTGTGGGATTCCTTAGTCCCTGGGGACTGAAAGCCACACATAGGTGCCTCAGACATACTTTGGTTGGAGACAAACTTATTCAGGTATGCAAATCTGGGGAAATCACAAACTGGGAAAAGGAGGCAGCTTAATTAGAATATCATATTAGGCAAGTGCTATAAGTGGGGAGCACAACATCAAACCTCTTCCTCTGAAGAAAGGAAGCTGTGAAAGAGTTGTCCCTTCAAGCCTTTCCTAGCTGTCTTCCAAAAAATCTAAATACTTAGTAGAATCCCCAGGTGAGCTGAGGGTGACCAGGAACACGTACTCGTAGGCTTGGAGAACACTGCTCTTCTCAGTGCATCTTCCAGGTTTATGTCATAAAAACCAGAAACGATGTCCCTCCTCTGGCATGCAATTACTAACTCAAACATTTAATCCAATCAATCCCCTGGAAAATGCTAGAAATTAAGGTCAGCTCACTGCTGGGTTGTGAGAACTTTAATGCATTACTTTATTTGTTGATTTTCTCCTACTGACCAACAAGAATGTAATAAAAAAGTTAAGTTAGACTTACTGCATTGCTGCTGACCTGAAACTATTAAACATAGACAAGCTTTCCATCAGCAGATATTTTTAACTTCTAGCATAAGTGACTGACATCTGAAGAGCTGCAGATTAAAACAATGATTGCAAGGGTGAGGGGGAAGTGAAGAAGCACATATAGTCACTTCCCTTCCAGTTTGTCACAGAACAAACAGAGCTACTGATCAGTACTAATACTATGCAAATTGAATTTCTCACCACATAGCAAACACGTACAGACTTCAACCACATACGTGTCCCTGGAAAGCCCACTGCGCTGCAATTGAGTAGATAAATATGTATTCCTTGCTGAATATTGGTTGGCTGATGATCAGTTAAAGATCTTGTGGTGACAGAAAATTAAGTGCTTTGTGGCAGCTGGAAATTGCCATCATTATTTTACCCATTAATAGTCGTGAAAGTAAACTGCCTGGAGGTAATACATGAAAGGACTGCTTTTTGTGCAAGAGGATTGCCAGCCACAGGCTTCTCTTTGCTATACAGAAAAATAACCTCTTCCAGAATATCAAACCAAATCTATCAAGTAATAGAAAAATCCCTGGGAAATTATTTTCTTGAGTGATGGTGGGTAGCAACAGAAACAAGCACAGAAACATCTGCAAACAAGGTAGCGGTGACAACTAAAGACAACAAGAAACAGCTTCATTCAACCTCTCAACTTCTCTCTCTTCTCCTTTTGTGGAGAAAAACTAATTTGCTGAAATAAATTTTTACTAAAGTCTGTAAAATATTTATTAAAAAAGAACTTTTTTTTTTTTTTTGGCAGTGTTTTTCTGAAAGCCCAGAGCTCCATCAGTATCTTGGAATTTGGCAACTCCCAGTTGTACAAGAGAGCATTTTCCCATTTTTTTAAAAATGGAAAAGGGTATTTCTTCCTCTTTCCAAACTGTGAGACTTTTCAAGAAAACAAAAAGTCTGTCCCCATTTCTTTTCCCCCCAAATTTCTGTAAAAGTTAGAATTTTCCAATGGGGAAAAGCAACGATATAAGCCCCACCCCTCCCCGTTCAGGGAAAATATCCCAGTTTTCATGCCCAGAATTAGTGACAATATCTGTCAAAGTCCAGCACCTGAGAGTCCAGGAGTAACTGCTGCCTCCTGAGCTTTCCCAAGGAAGAGACACAGACACAGGCTTTATTTCTATTACTTTTGTCTGGAGAATGCGGGTGGGTGGGGAGACCACCTCATTACAGTGGGCATTAACTGATGCTGATAAGCAGGGATGGATTGAGTCCTACACAAACAGGTGAGTCATGGGAAAGCCCAGGAGGACCAGGGCAGATTCTGTTCCTGCTCCACTCTGGCAATCAGCAACCTGGCAGGTACGCACACATCGCCCAACACTCTTCATAAGCCCAACCCTAGCATTGCCCACCTTTCTAACCACAAACCCTCACCATTCTGGCAATTAATAAAACGCAGTTTCTGCCTTCTCATCTTCTGTTGATTCACTCTGACCTGGCTCCAAGCAGGTGGAGGAGGAGAGTTTTCTGCCTTCTTTCTGGTCTTTTGCTTTTACTTATATTGTCCAACTTGTGTCACTTTTTCTGCAGTTCGGGAAGGACAGGAAGTTACTGCTCTGATTTGCTCTGTCCTGTTGAAGTACTGAATGTGCAGTCACACAGAATCGTGGAATATCTTAAGTTGGAAGGGACCCGTAAGGATGATAATGTCATGTGCGGGAGTGATTTAGGTCAGAGTTTATTATATTCCTAGTTTCACATGTGAACACTTTTCTCCTTCCCTCCCCCCAGGTAAGAGCAAAATGCTTAATCTACAGTAAGTGGAGCAAAGTCCTCTTCCTGCACAGTTAGGATGCACCAAACACAGGGGAAAGCAGCTCATACTATCAGCACGGTCCTGGGGCTAAGTACAATGCCAGCAAGAAGTCTGTCAAAAGATCATTTATTTGTGTATAATTTACCTGGCTAGACTCTATGGCCTGTGCTTGGTCCGTCTATTGCTGCAATATAGAATTATACGTCTTTCTGAGGTAACATGACAGAAGATAATATATATGCATTTTAAAAATGACATAACAATGAGTTTGGAAACTACATAAGAGGCAGGCCTTCAGTGACCACAGCTTCCATAAACTGCACTTGCAAGATGCACACAGCAGATTCCTACAGAGCTCAGATGCAGACTGCTATGAAATGGTCCTGAGTACAGACATCCTAATTAGAGATATTCCAACAACTGGATCAGATACCCATTTAGATTCATAGTTTTGCTCTGTGTGGATGAATTGCATTTTTAAGCTACGGGTTGTTCTAGATGGAGATGTCATTTGCCTCTGTGTCACAGTGTTAGGCACACAGTAATCCTTGCTGAGTATTCTGACTTCACCATGCTACTAAGGTGTTTAATATAATAAAGTCCATAAAATAAATTGTGAAGAGGATGGTTGCAGTATTAGTCACAACAGAAGTTCTCAATATTCACTAACAGCACGGTACCTGAGCTGCATTCTAGCATGCAGAGGAACATTTCCAGTTTATAAAGTCTCACATGCTTTCTGCAAGAGCTAGTAAAAAATAAAAATCATCCTTTAAAGAGCTAACAGTAAGGACGGAGTCCACACAGTTTTGGAAGTGCTATAGTCTTTGGGAACCACATATATCCTCAAAAACTGACAGCCTTTGACCAAGTGTTTATTACACACTTGAATATTAACCATAACGCACTAGGAAGCATTTATTTACTGTTAAAAGCCAAATATGCACTATGGAAATAATCACCCCTTGCAGCACTATCCCACTTCTATATCCCATAGTATAAGAGACAAGTGCTGTGCCTTACTCTCCTTTCTTGCCTCAGCACAAAACTTTCTTACCTTCAAGGTAAGAAAAGCTAAGTAAAATTCTTATAAAGCCAAGGTGATTTGTACGTATTTTTGCTCCCTTAAGGTGTTCCTGCTGACACTTGGCAAGAGTACCACTGACACATTTGACAGACAAAGGAAAACTGTATTTAAACTGAAACTTACTTCTAGCAGCAGATGATATGTACTTGACATTTTCCTGGTGAAGGAATACAGCATCTTTTGTGCTGTATCTGAGCTTAGCAGCAATGGTGACATTGACTGGTCTGGTTTTTCACAGAGGTCCACAATTCGTCTGCTTAATCCTACTCAGCAGCCTCAGGTCAGCTTCCAGGTAATACAGCAGAGGTCCAGCCAGAGGACGTTCATAAAGTACTTCTGCTAATCGCTGTAGAGGGGACACAATTTTTACAGAAGTGTCACAGAAGGACGTTGTCTAGCTTTGCTGTCTGATCATATACAAACATAGGGACATTTCAGTCAGAAGGCCAAAAAAGTACCCTACAGATGGTGACAAGAAGACGGCCTTTTATTTTGTGTCAGAAAATAGAAGGCAAAAGTTATTCTGTAGTCCAAATCTGAATTGTTCTATAGTCTTCAGTAATCACAGTTGCCATTGGCTTCTGCTTTTCATCTCATAGATCCGTTTGGCTTTATTGGTCCCCCACAGATTTCAGTTGTTTTCATACTTTATAGTACCATAATCAAGTTCCAAGAGAAATTGTAGGCTATCATCTAGTACAGTTGCCATACAACTGAAAAATTACCAAACCTGGCATAAATCACAAAAGCTGTGATTTCGTGTTTGACAGGACAAATTCATACCCAGAGTAAATGCATTGATCCAGGTATTGCCCCAGCTCTTCTGTTAAGTTCTTCAAGAATTTGGAGCAACCCCCAAATTAAAGATTAGAGCCCAAATTTTTGAGGCTTCCATATACGTGGTATTACTAGATTTGGAATATTCTTCAAAACCTCAACTGCAGATACTTTCTCCTTGAGAAAACCTTGTAAGGCTAACTTTTAACAGCTTTATGTCATTGATGATATTGTAACTGAAGTTCACCAACTGAGTAAGGTCTGTCGAGTACACTGGGAAGTACCAAGCCAATGAAGGCAGTTTGGAAGCATGTAAATTTTAATTTTTTACAGTTATGGCATGAAAGAAAAAAATTAGAGAGAAGAAAGATTTCCTGATTTATCTCCATTTTTATTTGCAACTACATGGTTCAAAGCCTACTTTTCTCAGGAATGTGCAATACTGGTGATGATCACTTCTCCAATTGCTGACATGTAATGGCTGAACCCCCTTTCTCTCTACTCTCCACCCCCAAAGCTGCCTTCAAATTTCAATGTAAAGTTGTGACATATCAGCTCCAAAAAGTACAAGCAATTTGCAGATTACCATTGGCCTGCTGAAATGGCTGTTCCATAGGTGCTGCTACTAGACTCACAAAGTGCTGCCAAATCCTTGTTAGCTTCACAGTACATAAGAGCACGCACGTAACTAGTTCATACGATGGGCACTAATCTCAGGGAAGACCAGGCGAAGAAAACATTTCACTACAATCAGCCTGCACATTTCATAACAAAACCCAGAAATCAAATAATCTTCATATTAGGAAGATAATCCTTACCCTCCACAATTCCACCTACAATACAGCCAGATAACTCCTTGTCCAGAGAGCAATTTTGTCAGTGAAAAGCTGTCCTGTAGACTTTCCACCTCTCTGCTGCTGACGGAAGAAAGTCTGCCAGCCATGCATATATACAGATCAACCAATAAAGCTTGCTTTTAAATGCCGTGACTCAATTATCTGGCGGCATTCTTGTACCTTCAGGAACAAATGTGAGCCAATGTCTTCAGCCGTTAGGAAAGTGAAATGGCTCACACCACCTTACTCCCTCTGGCAGGGCTGAGGTTTACTGCTGTTATCCTTGGGTGGGATACAGCAAAAGAAATTCACTCCAGAGCAGCAAAGAATAAGAACAAGGGTTGGGGGGCTTCTCAGACCTACAGACACATACCTTCTCTTCACTGGTTCAAGCAGGCGAAGTCTAAACACCCTGCAATTTTATTCAGTAGCTTATGCACTCTACATTTTCACCTATTGAGCAGTGTTATATCCTGTGAAACATCCTGTCTTTTTCATAGACCATCTCCAGCATTTTTCCTACCCGTTAGAGGTGGAAATACAACTAATTTCCCATTTTGAAATCAAGAAAATGGATGTCTTCTTTACCATGATGGTTTCAGGATGATTTTCACACAGCACCTCTTAAGCTTTACAAAAAGCTATAGTCATGGTTTTTTTCTGGATTTTTAACCCATATACACTTGTCTAACTTCCTCTGTCAAAAAACTGCTGTTCATTGTATTATTGGAATACCCAGATCAAAAAGACTAAATTTAAATGTTTTTGGCCTGACATTCACACCAGAAGGGACCAGGGAACTGAAGAGCTTGCAGGATAGTTAGAGGATGCAACAGCTGATAGTGACTAAAAGCAGAGGACAAACAGAGGTAACTGCATGGGATCATGTGCTACCTAAGTAACTCTTACGCAATCAACAAGATATCAATTTCTTTCCTATGATGTGTCCCTGTATCAAGATTAAAAAAAAAAAAATTTTTGGCTTGGGAAAAGAAGGCCAATAAGAAATAAAAAAAGTAATTGAGCACATGAAAATGATGCAAGATGAAAGCTAACCGCTCCTCCACAAAAGAATGTCACGCCGCTTATACCAGCTCTGTGACAGCACAGAGAACTGCAGATTACTCCCTGCAACCTGAGCCCAGCAAGGTACACATGAGCAGGAATAGCTGCATTAGCATGTTCTTGGACATTGTCAAGACTCAGTAGAAAGGCTTATTAAAACACTACATCAAGATCCCTTGGAGCATAGAGCCACAGACCACACTTTGTTTAAGAACAATCTCTGCAGCAACAGGCAACTGCTCCAGCTTCAGGCCATGCAAACTGGGGAAGAATTGAGGGGGACTTTTCCCAGCGTCCAGTAGAAATCCACGTAACTGGCAGTCACTCAAATGCATTGTCTTAAGATGACTGGAAACAACAGCCACAAGGGCTTTCTGTATGAAAAGGTTATTTACTTCAGCTTTAAACTCTGTCTTAACTCTTGGCACTGAACCTCCATTAGAAAAGTTTCAGTGTCTGAAAAGCGTATGGAAAGTCTCTTCTGTAAAAGTGGCTTCATTGAGAAAATCCTTCTCCACATCATTGCAATTTAATGGGAAAAAATCCATTCCAGACTGAAATTCTTTTCCACCATAGAGATCTATAGCAAATCTACACCATCTGCTATAGATCTTTGAAGCCACAGTTGAGATGATCTTGTAAGCACGTAAAACATGCAACTAACAGACTAGAAAACCAGTTGGTAGGCAGTGTCCCATTAAAACAGTGTTTTCAGGTTTGTAAGCTTGTGAGTAGGCTGGGTAAATCATAAGGTGAATGCAGTGCATAAAAACAAGTTGTTATTACGTGAGGGTGTAGCTGTCACAGTATAAAAGATGGTTGAGTAAGCAGATTGAATAGCAAAGAGCGAGAAGCTAACGACAGTGCTAAGGAAATTACAGAAACAACAACTGATATTCTACTGAAAGAGGTGAGTGACCGAAGTCAAAAAAACTAAGTAAAAAAAATGTTGCTTGCTTCGCCCACTTCTCGGGCAAAGGTGCTTAGCTGATGTTGGGACGTTAACAGCTCCCCCTTGCCACAGAGTTAAGACTTCAGTGATATTGTTGATCTCTTCTGCTCTCCCCTGTGACACAATGCCTGTTCTGGTCTTTCGTAGTAAGCTCATTAAGAGATGCTAGGGGAGTTTTATGGCTTTATGTATGAGGAGTACCTTCTCTAGAATACCTAGTTCCACGTACCAGTCTTGACTGCTACCATATGATCACTTGGTTTGTGCATTTGCACTTTGGGTCTGGAGATGAGAAAAAGAAAGGGGATGGAGAAGGGAAAAGAAGGATTTCTAAGTTCCTAACTCTTCTGACAACTATTTCATACATGGAAACTTGTGAGATAATGAATCAATGTATACTGGTATGTATTTTTGAAGAGCACATGGACTTACTGCAAGACTGCAAGAAAGCAAACAGCACTGCAACCCACAAGAAAAAAGGAGGATTGCAGCAACGGCAGAGATGCTGATTTTTTTCTTAATAATGAAGTAGTACTAAGGAATATGAACTACACCAGTGGCTACATAGAACTAAGTGGGTTTTGTGGGGGATTTTTATTTGTTTGCTTGTTTGTTTTCTTTCATTATTATTTTTTTAAATACGGATTGCAAAATTTGGACATAAAGAGAATGCAAATGAGATGAAATCTAGCTGTGTGTTACAGAAGTGTTTCCTAATCTATCTTCTTGCAAAAACTTAATCTGAAAAAAAAAAATTAAAAGCACCAGTGTGTGCCACTTCTGAGTGAAACAGAAGAGAAGGAAAGTAAAGAAAAACTAATTTTTTCCAGCACTTGGCAGAACCTCCAGAGCCCTGGGTTCTTCTCCAGCTTTATTGGGAGGCTGAAGTAAAACACCTTCTGCATTAGTTCCTGCTTTATCTTTGAATATGGGACCCTCTCCTTACATTTGGTCAACAAGCTGGGATGTGGATTTATCACTTCGATATTAAATAATTAATGATACTACTTACACCAAAGGTATTACAATAATATGTGGGTGTTTAAAATGAAGTATGGTATGTGACTACATATCAGGAGGAAGTCTTGCAATGACCTGTGCTGCACACCATGGGCTGGAACATGAGTAAGCTTGGGATCTCAGCATCCAGAAGAGGAGAAAAGAGGGTGTTACCGCAGAACAAGTCCTTTTGTGGAGCATACAGAGCACACGGAGCAGGTACCGTTCGAGCAGTTTTTAGTCTTTACAAAGTGACTGAACAGATTAACACTTTTCACACGTTCCTGTGTTATTCAGAATTATCTGCCAAATACTCATATAATTAATGATCCATTTCTGACTGATGACGCTGATTTGACATTTATAGAATTTATAGCACTTATTGCATTGTCCCGCAATCAGAGGGACAGACTGCATTATGTACAACAGACATGGGCCCTGCTTGGATGCCATAATTGCTTCAAGGAAGGTTTTAAGTTGGATGTTACTAGTTATAAACAGAGACGTGGTGTTGCAGGAATATTTTCTAGCATCTGCCATCCTATTGCATGCTTCCACCAAAAAGTACCTTCTTTGGATTGCTACAGAGTGAGTCAAAATGCTGTGATTTTGCAGTCATAGCGAATTCAATTAAAGCTACAGACAGACAGTCAGCGAAGCTCAAAGCAGCATCTTGGGGCAAACCATACTACGGCAGGTGTTGTTTTTCAAAGGTTAAAAAAGGAGCAGGCTGTGCGCCAAAGAAGAGGCAACAGTCAGGACCTCATGTGGCCTCAAAGACAGTATCATCCCATGGTACAGAGATTAATCTTGGCAGTGCACACTGCAGTGTGGATGAAATAGCCACCTCAGGCTTAAAAGGTGCTTGAGACAGCATGACCTAGTGCCTGACGTACAGTCCCGGGAGGTACAAGACTGGGGCTGAAGGTACAGCCTGCTTCTGACTAGTTAAAGTATTTCTCAGGTTTGTATCAACTGTGGCAAATCTTATTGCAAAACACTCAGGCTCAGCTGGGAAGTGCCAAGACATTGTGCTCAGCATCTCAGAAAAAATAATACATTTCTGTTCGGCTAAAATGGTCCTATTGCTTTTTAAGGTTTGAAATATTCTCAAAGCAAAATAGGACTAAGACAGTTTTCCGAAACTGCTAGAGAAAAAAGAAACCCCCTTCCCAACCAGCTTTAAACACTGGTATCTTCTAGAAGGTACTTTATAAGAAACACCCTGAACAGAAATCAGCTCCTCCTAAGAGGAAATGATAGAGCTGACTGTAAAAAGTCTTTGGTAGCAACCACTGAGGGCTCAAGAGCTCAGTACAGCTGAAGAGCACCACTTGCCTGGGTTTGCTGTTAAGTGCTTTCCCTTCTGTAATTTGTTACAACTAACAGATGAGCCCCCTTCCCTCCTGCTTCCTAACAGAAAATACCAACTTCACAGCACAAGCAACATGCTTCAAGATCTGGCACAGGCACAAAGCAATCCACATCAAAGGCAGGTCTCACCACAAGCAGATGAGAAGTCACAGGAGCACCGTGTTAACACTTGTTAACTAACACAAAAACCTTACACAGAAGCAGCAGTTTCAACCTCCTCCCCACCCCAAGTTTCCCAGTCTGTTGTCACAGAGTCTCATGTCAGTTTAGCAACTACTGGCAGGAACACTGGGGTGTCACTAGTATGTCAGTATTTTTTACTGAGGGAGAAAGTATCTGAGTATCATACTCTGAGATGCATACACTGCAATAAGCTGTGAGCTCAGAGGCAGAAGAAACACGTCAGAGAGGATAGAGCTCCTGATAAAATCCTCCTGGCTCCTCAGAGCAATAGTCTTCCCCCCAGTGCATTCCTCCAGAAAAGCCTGGAAAAGGAAGATAGTATTTCTGCATCTACTGGAAAGCAGCAGTCAAACTGGGTCTTACCAAGGATGACAGATGCAAGTCGGAGTGAGATTTTACGCAAAACATTCTCCCACGCCAGCACTTCCCACTGAAATTGGGAAGACATTGGTCCAGGCACTATTCTCAAATAAAAGAGCCCCAGAATCACAGGACTGGGCGGGGGTGGGGAAAGCAAACTGCAGAAACACATACTCCACCTCAGCTGCTTTTGAACAATCTGGTCCAAAAGGGCTGAAACATTCTCCTGCCGAACCTGACAGGTGAAAGCATTAAGAGGCTTCTTGGCATCTCAAACACAATCAGCATAAACAAAAGCCAGGTTATGGTTACCTAAGGATGACTGGTCTGAAGCGACTGGCTGAGGGCAGTCTGCATAGCTGAGGCCAGCTTCTGGCTGCCACGTGGGTGGGAAGTGTTCCAAGGTGCCTGAAACACCACAACAGGCTCAAAGGGGTCTGGCCCACCAAATCATTGGCAAGGCTCTTCACAGCAAGAGCTATTGCAGCACTGTAGCAGAGAGGAGTCCTTCCTGGGTGTTGAAGAGCACACTAAGATCACACTGTCACTATACAGCAGTACAACAGAACCTCAGACACTGCACTTCCCTCTTATTCCTTTTTTTTTATTCTGCTGGCTCCAACTTCTTTGCCTGTCACCAGATTTAATTAAATAATCCTAATTAATCAGAGCATTTTGGTTTAATTGTTTCAATGACATCCTGAGTATGGACTCAATATATATTGCAACTCAAGGCAGGTCAGATTTTATGGTTTGTCATGTACTGTTTATCACACTTCAGCTGGAAAGAAAACAAATGGGTACAAGGAATGCAGTATAACAGTACTGAGAGGTGAGGCAAGTACCACTAGCACTGAAGTGCAAGTTGCCTCAGTGTTACTGTTGTTCATCTCTCTACGCCAGAGGTTGCATCGCATATGATTTAGACAGGGTAGAAATTATCTTCCTGGATAGAAAAGTCTGGCGGGTGATAGGGGAGAATGAAGGCAATACTAGTTTTGGTTTATTTGCTTTGTTTTTTTTTGTTTGTTTGCTTTTCAAATATTTCCCTTGGTTCTCCAGTGAGAACTGAATGAACACATACAGCTTTGTGAAGCAATGGACATGCCACTCTGCTCAGTCCACCATCAGACATAACATGCATTTTATGCAAGATGGGTGGTTTAATTTGCTTTGAAACTGAATGCAACCAAGAAGTTCCAAATCCTCCAGCAACCTAGGTAAACAACTTCAGATACCAGCAAAAGATCCAGGAGAAGCAGTAGGTGGCAGTTGGTGCCCTACATGTTGCTCAGGGTACCAGCAGTGTCCTGCACAAAGGGGCCACCACTGGCTGCTCCAAATATCTGCAGGCATTTTTTTCTGCCCAAATAATTTTCTTTGGCCTTCAAATTTTTACACAATGAAGACCTCTCAGGTAGTCCAATACCACTGGTGACAAAGGGCATGAAACTACCAAGGCAGGATAGGCTGCTTGTCTGTTTACAGCCAGCATGAATACGTTTTCTATTCTCTTACATTCTGTTTATTCTGTTTTTTTTTTTCCTCTTTCTGTAATTCTTCTCTTTTCAACAAAGTTTTCAGTGCTATGATTTCTTCATTAGTCATCAGGAACAAATCCAGCATGGTTTACTGGTACAGTCACTGAGTCTCATTTTATCTTGTTCACATGAAATATCCCACATGCTCTGAAACAGAAGATGTAACCCAAATAATCTATGTCTGAACTTTCCCTGAACAGGCAGCCAACAAAACACAGTCATCTACCCTGCCTGAAATCTTCTAAGAAAAGTTTGCTACATGAACAGCAGGTCCTTTCTGAATTGTTTGGGGCTGGGAACCAGGTCTTGAGGTAACTCAGCAGTGTATCAATAGCCATCTCAGTGGGTTGCTGCGTAAGATCTAGTAGCGTTATCAGCCAAAGGTAACTAGGTGATTGCAATTCAAACCGCGAGGTCACAAAAGGTGTAGAATTTTATGTGACACATTTCGTCTTGAATTCATTTGCCATTAGAATCATTACAAGATGAGCTGCAAGTTCAGGTGCTCTAATCCACCCCCTACCCAAGCCAGAATCAACTATGCCCTACATCGGCACGTACTTCTGCTGCTACCCCAACGCAAGAAAAATCACTGTTCTTGTCACATATTTATTGCAGAGTCCTCTCTTTCCGTAGCAACTTAAATCTCAGAAACATGCAGCTTAAAACACAGGAGAAGGTCCACTGAACACAATGGAAATTCAAGTAAAATGTCTGTGCTTAGGTGCTCACCATGACAAGTCTGTTTAGTGATATTTCAGGACTTCCCACAGGCTAATACCTTTTGAGGATTATATTTGCTGTGGCTAAACCAAAAAGCATCACATTCACCCCCTTTTGCAAGTCTATTGCAATGACTGTAGTGTAAATGCTATAGAAGTGCATTAGAGCATGTTAACACACCCCCACATCATACACTGATTAATCAGGTAGACAAAATCATTTACTCACCTCATTCCAAACCCTTACTAAGCATGACCCAGGAGTTATTACCTAGCCACAGCAAATACTGGCTGCCTGAATTTGAATATCACTACCTTTTTTGTCTCGATGTATTCCCCTGAACTGCAATATACACCTACGTATTTTTAGACAAGCAAATGGTTTTTTCAAGGTTGGTAGCTTCAGTTGGCACAAAATTGAATTTGACAATTCTTTATCTCCACAACCCTGAAAAGCCACATGTGCTACTGAAACGACCTCAATCACAGTCCCTAAATTTCTGAACCTACTTTTAGGCACCAAAACACAAATGCCTTCATCAGTAACAAGCAACTTCAGCAAAAGAGGCTTAATTAAAATCTAAATCCACAATTTAAAGCATTGTCTCTTTTTGTGATCTTGCACTACGATGATCTTGAAAGCCATCTAAAATTTAGCTCCAGTGGTCTCTTTCAACAGATTTCTAAAGAAATACGTACAATTACTTTGGAAATTAAAGACCATGCAAGTACTCATCAGCATAATTCTTCGGTCATTTAAATCTATGCATCTAATGAAGACCATAGAATTAAATCACAAAAGCATTGGATACCTTATCTCCCAAGTCACATCTTGAACTTCTTATATTCAGCCTGGTCTTCAACTGGGACAAAACTAACTCAGTCAAGGCTTAAGCTGAAGCACAGGTAGAAAGAAAAGATTTCTGAACATTACAGGCATTCTGCATTGTTCCAATAACAATGTATAAGCAGAAGATCTGCTATATTTTAAAGGCTGATTGTTACAGCTGAGCTCTGTAGTGGTTTATAATGGCACCTCATCAACATCAATGGTATTATCTTTAGTGTAGAAGGAATAAAAAGAGCCCCTATAATGTAGACTTTCTAGATCAGAGATGGATGGCAAATCAGATCAGAGCTCCTCAGAATATCAGAACAAGAGCTTAACTCCACGGCTTGTCCTTTGTGTTATACACAGGTGAACAGATGAGGTCCAAGACACAACACATGAAGGACTGTAACAGACGTCTCAGCAAACCAATATGGTTACTACTTCACCATCAAAAGCATGGTATCTTAGAAAAAAAAAATTCATTGCTGGCTCTCTTGTTCATCTAAATTACTCAGGATTGACACTGACAAATCAAATCTTCATGGCTATCTATACTATAAAATGGAATTTGGTTGTTTCAACAGAAGTTTAATCACCTAAACAAATTACAGCATTGTGATAACACTTAGAAGCAATCCAAGTGGTCTTTAAACTTTCCTCATCTAAATATTACACGTCAGATATTGCTCACTTTGAACATTAGCTTTTTTCTCTTTTATTAGTCCGTAGATCCAAAGTCTAAAGTCACTAAGAAAGATTTGCTCCGGTTTTTTACTTCCAGTTTGAATGGTCAATAGTCAAAGTCTCTGTTCATAAGCTGTCATGTCTGCCTCTCTTGCCCACATTTTATCCTGTCAGCAGGGGAGGTTAAGTACAGCAAAATGCTCAGTTAAACAGAGCCGAACTATGAAAACTACTGGACAAATGAATCAGAAGCTTCAGCGTTTGGATCGTGTTTCAGGATTGGCTTTGAAAGCCTGGAGTTGATGCAGAAGCCAAGCTCTGCATGGACACAACAATGAAATTGTGTTGAGCTTCAAAATGTCAGCAGACCCTCAACTTTGGTAGGCAGCTCTCATTTTCATCAGCAGTTAAATACCATGAAATCATCATGAGTTCCTGCAAGCTGGATCTAAGCTCGTTTGTATCCATTGTCTCTGCCCACTTCATGTTTGAGCAACCTCCATTATGGCATTAACCTTTAGAGAAGGAAAAGATCTGATAATTTAATCTGTCCACAGACTTTCATCAGAGCCTTACTGTCACAGCCATGCAGCCAGGCAGAATGTGTGCTGGATGGTCTCCAGAGTTAACATGCAATACATGTCATTCAGTGCTTTTGAGATAGAAATGGCTTTACTTTGTTGGAGATTATGCAGAGACAGCTTCATTAATTTTTCATCTATGAGTCTTATCAGATGGAACAGAAGTGATCAATGTCAAATATTTTTTATGTCAGAGCTCATAAAAATTAGTCTTTTGGGGACAAATTCTGATCCCAAATAGACCAGTGTAAATCCACAGTATTACATAGTTTCCAGTCAAAATCAGTAGAATTTTCTGTCAGTTGTTATGCTCAGAGTCAGCAAGTTAAGATATAAATCAGATGCTTTTAGTTCCTGCAAAGTGACTGGTGCCAGTTCATACTTGTGTGTATTTACCACCTACAGTTATCTTAAAAGTCTGTTTCATCTGGTTTTAAAACCATAGCCACTTACTGGGACACACCACTGAGCTCTGCATGAAGAAAGGAGAAGGCAAGGTTGTCAACGGTAACATGGAAGTAGCAAATTCAGTCAGATCCTTTAATTTTATGCAGCAGCTGTACCAGCCAACAAACTAACTGTGCAACTGCTCTTGGGCACCACAGAGCAACTGCAAATATTCAAACGTGTGCAGTCTCATTAACTGATCTAAACAGTTTAACTGCATATCCATCCCTCTTACACAAATGCTTTAGCACAGTAAAAATGACTTATAATATCCTGGTACCAAACTTTACTACTGTTAAGGCAATTATTTAGGCTGAAGGGTTAGAGTTTGGTTCATGTTTATCACTCAACAGCATTTGAGTAGATTTCACAAGACCAATAATAAAAGGCTTCTTGTATGTTACCTAGAAGCAATTAAACCTCCAGCTTTGTGTGGTAATGACCTTTAGCTCCACTCTTCACAGCTCAGACTGGTTGTACAACCTCAGCAAGAATCACTTTTAATCAGCATTCAGGGATACCCCACAGTTGTGTGTTCACTGGCAGATATCTAAAATACTCCTGTGAATCCTGCTGTCAGTAACGGAGCTGGAAGCAAGCTGGAAGAAACACTCCTTTCAATTTCTTCTGCTCCCTTTTGGTGCATGTTCTTCATCATCCAAGTATCAAGAGAATTGCACAAAGGGCAAACGATTAAATTGCTTGTGTGATTTTTGAGAGAAGTGTTAATGTGACTAGTGATACTTTAGATAAGCACAGAAAATGGATCTTGACAGAGAAGGCAAACTATTGAGCTTTCTATCACCTATAAAAACTAGCAAAATAAAATTTGGATTATCACATGTATAAAAACCACATGCATGCAAACACTTCTGTCAAAAATTAATACTTTGAATAAATATTTTGAGCCATAATCTGCTCAGAGAGTTCAAAAATGACTAGCCTGATACAATTCGTAGAGCCCCTACTATCCTACAGAGTATTCATGTCATTAGTCATCTGTTTTCATCGTAATTTAGTCTTGAGGAAAAAATTACCAAGATTTTCATTACCTGAAAGCTTTTTTTTTTCTCCAATCTTATAAAAAACCTATGTGAGTAGGTCTGCCTTGAGCTCCTCTTTTTCAGAACTGGGACACAGGTGATGTTTCCACAGCTGACCTAGTCTATTTTATGTCATTGGTCATGCGTTTTGGTCACTGAGAATCACAAACTATGGCATCACTCATTCAGAAACAACAAGGAACACCGATAATGTACACAGACAAGCCTGCACTGCACAGTGTAAGCCCATGTGTCTTCTAGGGCTTGTGAATCTATGTTCTCACACCTGCTTTCAAAACAAGCTGAAAAAAAGGTGACCCATCATTAGCAATTCCGCAAGACTTTTGATCAAGAGCCCAACCTACCTGACTTGGAGGTGACACACTCGCTGCTCAGAGGTGCTTAGGACTCCCAGAACGGTTTTTAACAATGAACTAATCAATGGTCTTCATTCATCAGGACACAACTGTATAGGTGAAAGGTGACAAAATAGTACAACTTGGATTAATTTGCTGTTCAAAAGAGGTAAAAAGCCACGTACTTTATGTACCAGGGAGAAAAGGAGGAGAAGGAAAAGCAGTTACAGCTTTGTAGGTACAGGTAGCCCAGGTAATTGGGTTTGTTCCCTCTTCAAGTGACTCTGCTACACTTCCTCCTCCAACATCAGTACAGAAGATGCATCTAGGAGCCAAAACCACAGATAGTGTCAGTCACTCTAGCTCTTTTGAGGCAGTGAGGCGATATCCACTTATACTGAATGGGGACCTGCCCAACTGCTAATTATTAGTATCTATCGCATACCTCATAACTGCATTAAATCGCCTGCTTTTTTTCCCCACGTGCAAGATGCACCACAGACTGGAGCCAAGAGACTTGCACACCAGTATCGTACCTTAACACCAAGCTTGGAAGCATCCCACTCATTTTCTTTCATCCTCCTCTAACTGACATTTTCTAAAAACTTAGAGGAGATTGCAATCAGGAGGTCTATGATGATAATTAGTGTTGGCATAGGTACTTCCACTTTTATTCTTGTCTACTGATACAGGCAGGTTCTTCCACCCCAATCAAGAATACTTAAGATCATAAGTGAAAAGTGTTAATATTAGTTTACTCTTCAAATATCATACAGGAGTCAAATTCTAGCACCAGTCAAAC
Organism: Phalacrocorax carbo; assembly: GCF_963921805.1. Classification (NCBI taxonomy): domain Eukaryota; kingdom Metazoa; phylum Chordata; class Aves; order Suliformes; family Phalacrocoracidae; genus Phalacrocorax; species Phalacrocorax carbo. Next base: position 12,826,876 of record NC_087524.1, read on the forward strand.
CAGGCCTGAATCAGCACAAGCTTCATGATCTTGACCAGTCCTGACAGTATTAAGTGAGTGCTGAAAGGACTTTGGTATTTAGCCTTATCTCTTGGATCATGAGGAGCAAACTTCTTCCAAAGATCACATCCACAGCCTTTGGAAGTGAAGCCAAGAAGCTCCACCTGCCAGCCCTGCCTGCATACCTCACCTCACAGCTGAGTCGTTCTCAAGCAGTGGTAAGCACTGCAGCTCGGTTACTCCCATTTCATAGATGGAGGAAGACAAAAAAAAATCAATCAATCACTTAAATCAACACAAGAAATCTCTGATGAAGCAGGCTTAGCCTACTTGCCAGTCCAGCAAGCACAATACCCTTTGCACACCTTCGAAAGAGAAGGTGCATCACGGTAAGATAACTGGCCCCCCCGTACATCCCAAGTGCACTGAGAGGCCCTACCATAAAGGAGCGTGCTCCTTTACGGACCACTTGAGCTGCAAAGGAAACCTATCCCTCAGCAGTCGGGCGTGATTAAGGAGAGGCCCCTACACAAAGCAGCAGGGGAAAAATATCAGGCTGTTTGCTTGCTCAAAGGGCAATCTAAAAGGCACCTTTTCTCAGTGGATGAAGACTTAGTGCCCCATGCATACTCAGAGTAAATGAGAGTCCTGTTAAAAACCCAAGTGTGCAGCTTTCGCAGGGCTGGGGTTACCTTTCACAGTGTGCTGCTCTCTTCTAAAGCTGTTGCGCAAGAGTTGTATGTTTAACATTTCTAACCAGCCAAAATTGCTCTTTATATTTGATCAGGAATAATTTTTTTTTTACCTTTGAACCTATTGCAACGCAGGTTCAAAGGTTACTTGGGTGCAGTGTTGCCTGTTTATTAAAGCCACACACAGATGATTTGGGGCTTAGTCCTGCCGCAGGAGCTGGGGAAGCACCAACCCAACGCCCACTTGGAGTTGCAAAGCAGCGAAGGCAGCAAGCTGTACCAGCCCCTCCACCCTCCTCCAGTGCTGAAGGAAGGTAAGAAAATCTCTCCTGATCAGAGCTTTGTTTCCCAAGTACTAGAGTTCCTGCTCCTGCAGAGAAGTACCGCACGTGGGATAATAGCCTTAACTTGCTGCAATGCCAAGATCCGATGCACTCTCCTCATCACACTGGGTGCTGCTAAAGGCAACAGCTGTGTAATTGGGTGCGTGTTATTAAAAAAGCAAGTCTGGGCTCAGGGGTTATATTCAGAGAAATCACTGCCTGAGTGAAAGCAACCACCTGAACACTCCCTGTTGCTATAGACTGGCTGGAACTGGAAACCTGACTACCGTCCAGGCTGAAACCATTTGTTAGTTACATCTGTTTAAAGATACAGTGCACAGAGTACCAGTGCCAGGCTCCCATTCAGACTCATGTTTAAACAGAGTTCCAGAAATAGAAGAATTATTTGGTTCCACAGCATTGCAGGCAGGTTTTGAAATCTTGTCATAAAAAATTTGTTATATGCTAGATCATTTATACATACATGCTTATTGGCAACATTTACTACAATAGGACCTTAATCCCTAAACTAAGAACACAGAGGCGGGCTATAATGTCTTTTTTAGTGTTTTAAAAGCACATATCTTAGAGTATGGCACACCAGACTGCTGTCATCACCTTGGTACAACTGCTTGGTGTAGCCATAGAGATGGAGCCTTCTCCAAGCCCTTGCCTGTGTACAGAGCTGCAGCTGTAACAAAGGAGAGGATAGTGGAGACAAAGATTGACCAGAAATACAGCTGCAAGTAAGAGAACTGGCAAAAAGCATGCTTCTCTTCCAAGTCCTAAGCCCATTGTTGTGTCCATACTACCTTCTCTGAGGAACCCACTTATGCTCTGAGAAGATTATTTATGTCCCTGTGCAGTTATTCTGCTTTACAAAAGCCAGACGCCTGCCCTTGAAAAGTACAGCATAGCAATAAAGAATGATTATTTTCATAGCATTATGAAAACAGACTGGAATTCAAAACACCTTCAAGCAAAGTGAGCCCACGGAGTCACAAAATTTAGATCCAAGTCTTGAAGTGACAATAGAGAAAACTGTACACTGAGCTAATGCTTCCCCGTCATTGATTTACATCCTCTGATATTTGCTATAGGTAGATGGACTATTTTGGCATCTTTGGATAGCAAAAGCTCGTGTTGTACCACGACCTTAAGGTTTATTACAAAAGCTCAACTTATCCATCCTCTGTGCAAACCTTTTGTGACAGTGACAACAGAAAGGAAACAACTTGAACTCTCTATACACATACTCTACCTGCTGCTCCTCTTAGTTTGCTAATGGGTATGAAAGATGCAGGCGTACATTTCATATACATGTACCAAAAGAAGCACAGGTTGAGATATTCATGACTCTGCTTTATTTTTTGAGAGAATTACTAGTGACAAATGGATTCGTGCCTCTCATAAAAATCTGGAATTTATTCAGATCATTTGAGGCAATATAACAAATTAAAAGCCTCAACATTTGCATGTCACTTCTTATGCATACTGGGGAACATCAGCTGTATTCTAATTTATGAGCATGACACAGAGCCAATCATTAAGGAGAAGCTATCCTCCCCAAGGTTTTTCTATGTGCATCCCTTAATCCAATTTATGTTTGAGCTGTGAAACCCACTGAGGCCGGGCAATGCAGTGTAACCTTACCAGCTCAGGGACCTCCACATCACACACCGGGCTTCTGGCAGGCCGGGTAGGACGGTGCTGCAGGCATGTTCTCTCACACCCGCAGCCAAAGTTAACGCGTCTGAGATACACAGTATTGCTACCCAGCAGCTGATCAGAGGCAGGGCAAATTCATTGCTTTTTCTGTCCTTCCTGGAAAAATAACAGCCTGAGGCCAGGTGATGATGGAGCTGGCTGGGCCTGGGAGCTTGGCCTTCTTTCCCTCCTCTCTAAGAGGCATTACCTTTCTCTAAGCATAAGTGCACCATAACTGGCACTACTAAAACTGAAGCTCACAGATTCACTTAAATGCCACAGGAACAGGTCTGGGTAGGCAAAGCCAAAGGCAGAGGAGTTTCATGCAGAACAAGCTGTTTCTTTTTCATCTTCATGTAAAGCTTAGAGCAAAATCAGTGAATTAAGCTTCAGCTTCCCTAAAAGTATATCTGCATTGCTAAATAATGTCATGATTACAGTGACAAGTTAGCTTTACCTGAAGAATATAAAAACATAACTGCAGTTAGCAGACGCTATGTGTTTTAGCAAGCCAAGGTCCAGGACAGGTTGTATTCTGGATGCAAGTACATGCTATGTTATTCCATCCCAGCTATAGTTAGCCTGGCTAAGCAGATTATTCTGAAATCACACAGCATAGAAAAACTTTCAGACAGGCAAACTGTTAAGTGGGAAAAAAATTCCAAGGTCTGAGGTCAAGGCACTAAAGAAAAGAGACAGATGAAGCTACTGTCTTCCCACCCCTCCAACCCTGCTGCAGAATTCCAGTTATATTAGACAAGCATTGGAGAGAAAAAGGGAAATTGCAGCAGCTATAAACTTTTAAACAAAGAAATGCAACCATAAAACCATAAGAAAAATCTGTGTCATAGCAGGAAAGAAAACTGAAATTTGAAACGTGATTCACTGTTACCGTGGACAAATAATTGCACGTGCATAAGTCTATACCACAGCAGAAAGAACTGGGTAGCTTTGGGGGGAAAAAAAAACAACAAAAAAACCACCAAAACCGACCAAAAACAAATAAACCAAAACCAGCAGCAGAAATGGGGATCCAGCCCACCTGCACGTATGTTACAGCAGTATATGAGAAATGCTGTATTCAAGACTTTTCGTCAGTATTACAGGCCACAAAGCTATGCTTTGCTTAATATGCACACAGCAACAGAGAGAAAAATGCTGTTATTGAGAATATAGCTTTATACACAGAGAAAATAATAGCAAATAGATTATAAATTCTAAATAAAATTTCAAAAGGTTTTGGTCTACTTTTCACCTAGCTCTTCAGAAACATGTAAACTTCAAGCTCTTTTCATCAACAAAGAAAAAACTCAACAACTTCCTTCATATTTTTTTCTAAGCACTTCAGTTCCCCCATACAAGGTCCTCCCATTTACAAGCTCCCTTCCCAGTATGCTTTTCTGCTTGCTGATTTATTTAAACCGGGTAGAGGGAACTAGCTGTAGTTTTTAACATAAGTGTTACCTAATTGGTATTGGTTTGCTACTGTGCTGGTGAGGCTCCCTTTTACTTAAGGAAGAGAGGTTGGCTCCCCACCCCATCGTCAGAATGGTAGGTGTTTTTGATGACTGGTTCTCATCTCTGTATTTGGGCTGAAATATCTTCAGTATAAGTAATGAAGTTTTACTTTTGTTTTATTGCTTTATTATATTAAGCTAATGGGCTTGCTTGTTGTCACTCACGTGGGCTTTACTAAAACCTACATGCAAGTGTAGCGATTAGCTGCAGGTCTCTAGATAAAGAGTTTGTCAAGACCCTGCTAGGAAATACCTGGTAGCATGCTATCAGTTAGATGTTAACCTTAGGCTGAGTTAAGTTCAGATATAGGTTTGCTCTTTGCTCTTCATAATGTAAGTGCTATAATAATATGTAGTGATAAAAGACATTAGTATCTAGAAGTTTTTAGTGCTACTTTTTCTCTGTAAAGTGCTTAATGATGATATTCTAGTTTTCTTAGGAGTTCTATGTGAATTTTCAAGTTGAGCTTTAGTTCTAGCTCTAAAACATGCTTGTTGTATGTCTAGAGATAATTTCCTGTTAATATAATGCTTATTGTATGTATGTTTTGCAGGAATGTGATCCTGCATTATCTAACAGGATAAACAGTAACAGAACCCATTACCCTGACTATTTTTTAAATTTTTCAAAACTTCAAAGGGCTAGTTGACCCTGTTTTATTTCTGAGTAGGTAGTTTTCAAGAAAAAATGATACAAAAAATATATGAAAGCTTGGCTTTTCAATTTATCTGACAAAACTAGTTTTAGTACTAAGCAGTGTCATGGTATCATTGTCCTCCTGATGGAGGGTCAGTAATATCAGACATAATAAAATTCTTTACAAAAAATGGCCTTCCTATTTAAGCGTACTGAAAGCCTGAGTTCAATAGGTTTCATAAGCAAACCCAGAAATAGCCTGCAACATGTAGTCTGAAACCACAGAGCGCTATACTTCCTGAAAGTGACTCACTGAGGCCTCCTTCTTTCCCACCCCTAGCAGAGTGCTTCTCAGCCAAGATCAAAGGGTACTTGAACTGTTTGGCTCTGACTTTTGTAAGAGGTACTGTGAAAGCAAAGCCTAAGTAAAGTGTATCTTAGGCTTAATGCAAGTTACTGTGGATTTTGCTATGTGGTTTTTACATGGGTCTGTTCAGCAGTCATTGCAGAGCTTTTGCACTTTAGCTTCTCTTTGGATGCTAAAAGTTAGATGTTCCTAAACCCTACAGAACACAAGACTTCTCCTTGCTGCAGCTGGAGGAAGATGGAATATAATGCTTCCAAGGAGTAAGAACTGGCATAGTGGCTCACGTCTGCAGGACACCAGGCAAAAGCTGCACTGTGTAAGCAAATGTAGAAAGCTGAGCTACTAGTGGTTAGCTAGCTAGTGACCCCAGTGTAGTTGGTTGTACTCTACTCTTCCTGCTAGGAAAAAGTCAATGTTACCTTACTAATGCTGATAAACAAGTTATCACAATCACCTCAAAAGCATATGCAAACTGTTTCTTAGGCGAACTTGAGTGAAAGAATATAATTCTAGAGAATATCCTCCCAGGCAGTACATGACCATTGCTTTTGAAACGGTGCAAGTATCAGAGGTTGCTTTGCTGTCTATAAAGAACTACTGTGATGGAGATGATACTGATATCTTTCTTCATACTTAGGTCCTTGCAGGCACAAAGCTCAGTCACTTCCCAGTGGAGAGAATCTCCTGACTTGGAGAGATTAGAGAATAACTGTTTCATTCCTTCTAGCTAATGAAGGAATTGCTGGGGTGGGGGGGCGCAGTACAGTAGAAATGAGAACACGTACTCCTGAACCCAAGGCTGTAAATGTAATCTCTTCTGATAAAAACTAAGCCTTTGCACTCCGAAGCTTAGTGCATCTTATCCCTGACCATTGATCAGGGCAGACAACCTAAGTACACTTTAACTGTCTAGCATCTTATTGCACAAGAGGACTAACAGGTGGTTCGAGACATCCTGTGTGTTTCATATCTTTCTGGTCACTGGGAGCTGAACCCTTCAAAACTTGGGCATTTCAAGCACTCTACCCCTGCCCCTCACATGCTTAAGACAGTGGCCTGTGCTCAGCCTTGCCCTGCTATGGAAGCTGGTGTCTGTCAAAAATGCCCTCGCTTTGTCTCATGCTGCACTGAGTTGAGTTTTCACTCAGTTGATACAGATCAAGTATTATGTACGCATAGGGCATTTGGATTTGTGGGTTATAGTTGCTCCACAGAACAGATCTAGAGTAGAGCTGTTCTCTTCCCATGGACAGAAAACTCTGTCAAGTGCAGACTAGTATCCTCTCTGCTGGCTCTTCTCCTTCGAGGGCAGCAGGATTAAGTGGCTTTTGGAGGATACCAGAGATCATTAACTAGCAGTGACTTTGATTTGACAAGTAGTTACAGGAAAAGCTCTAGGCATGGGAAACAACTGTTCTAATGCTGGGAATTAAGACAAATTTGCTGACAGTCTCTTGCTACAGCTTGAATGACATACCCTATGTACTTTGATAGGCGTCACTAAAGCCTATCTGAGGAAACACAGTTGGAAAGTAAAAGCAAAACACTGTCACTATTTTATTCATAAAGGGAATTGAAAGCAGTCTTTCAGATATTAAAAGCATTCTTTTCTGTATTGCAAACAAGATCTAGGTATCTGTGTTTTTTTGACAAAACACCAATTTCTGTAACTTTAAAGGATGTTGGGTTTGACTCTCACATGCATAGTCTCTGCTGTGAGCAGGCTAATGAAGACAGTTACTAAAAAAAAAAAACCAAACCTAGAAGCAAATAAGCATACAGTGTTTCCCGGGCTTTAGAGATAAACTTGTCAACAGGTCTTTCTTTAAATTAAAAATCCATTTGGCTTATAATTGAAAATCATCCTTGACTAGCTATAGGGGTGCTGGTTAGGTTACACTGGGATGAGGCTACTGTCTGGTTTCTCTTTCTCTCTATGCAAGAGAATTGTGGAATCAGTTCAGAATCTGAAGGCAAAAGCTTTGCTGCATTTAATAATCTTCAGGCTTTTTTCAACTTGATCAGGTGTTCTGTCTGGACTTTGATGAGTTCTCTGCTCCAGGCATCATTATCAGTCCTCCTAGATGTCTTGGCTCAAACTGCCTTGCATGTGAGTCAGTGAGGAGATGAGAACAGCCTGACGGAAAGATTGTCAGTGACTTCCCTACTGCTGCATGGAGCATTTGGGGTTAGTGGATTCTCTGATCCTTACCACAAAAAGGTCAGACAAGTGTCCTCTCTTAATTTTCTGACAAATAAGTCCATATAACAGACAGTAGCTATTTGTGACAACTGCACTGATCTGTCTGATTAGGCAGTGTTAATGCTAAGCAGTGTTAATAAGTTATAGCAGAGGACGTAGTGCTATAGACATGATCCTCAGTTCTGTTTATTACCACTAGTATGATAATGTAAAGGCAACCAATACTTCCTCGTTTCTAGGAAATTGTCTTAAAATTACTATTAAAATGAGCACATGAGAGCACACTTCAGCCATTAAAACTGGTACAGCTGTACAGGCATGTGGTCTCTTCAGTTGCCTGCATACAGCTCTATTCTCTTACTGATGATTGAAAAATTTCTTGTCCAGGGAAGTGTCGTCTGAAATGCACTGAGCGCAAACTCCTTTTGGCCCATCTGGGGATAGAAAAAGACTGGAAAACAGCCCAAGCTGATTGCTCTTAATCAAAATTCAGGAGGGCTGGGTACTCTGAGCATCCCTGTATAAAGACATGACAATAGATGTGCCAAGGTCTAGTTTTGCCAACTTCTAACAAGTTAAGCTTCCAACCCACAAATGATGCAAATGTGATTTGCTCTGTCAGTTGGATCTAGTAGTGGGCTCTGAGTTAAAGGAATAAAGTTTGTATATGCAACTCCTCTTCATGTTGGAGAGTGGAGATGCTCTACCAAGCTGCCTCGGTGCTCATGCTATAAAAAAAAGTGACTTGCTCATGTTAACAGAAGAGGAAGTGGCTGACTCACACCATAAAACAGATACTGTTTAATCACCTACAGAAAGCCGTTTACTAACTGCTCCAGTAACAGGTTACAAGGCCACATGTATAAATCATGAAAAGCAGCTGACTGCCAAACTCACTTTATTAATAACCTTCAGTTTTCCAAAGAGAGCAGTGCTAGAACCTAAACTGCTAAGGGGCTTTGCCCTGAATGTAAACTTGAGCAACAGACCTGGTTTTAGAGGATTTTTTTCTCCAGGCTCAGTTGATAAAGGCCCAAAGGAAGTATGCGGAGATGGGTGATATCCTGTGCCACAGAAAGAGCAGGTTTCTGCTTCCTACGTTTGATATGCCCAGTGACTGGAAATGCCAGTCAGTGCAGAGTGCCAAGGGCAGTTCCTGCCTTGCTTGCTGTAGCACAATGCTGTTTGGACTCTAAATACATGAAACCAAGGTCAGGCTTTGAAGGGCACATTGTAACTAAAGCTTAGAGTAGAAGAGAGGTTAGGGAGTTGGTACTTTTCAGATATGTAGGTGAGATGCTTTTGGCAGCTTAGACTTGATGACAAGCATCTGAGGTGCCCTTTCTTATCCAGATGCTGAGTGGGCAAAGCATGCCTTCTCTTACCAGAGAACACATTAGGATTGCTGATTAACACAGCCACCGGAACCTGAAATCTACAAAACCATACACCGGATACGGGTGATCTAACTCTGGTCAGCATGGGCTCAGAGACCCAAATTCTGACTTAGGGGCCTGGCTGAATTTACTAACTGTTCAGAAAATACCTTCAACTTTCTTGGAATTATAGTTAAAGGGTAACTGGAGCCCATTGCTCCAGAATGCCTGGTACTCTTCTTGTACAGGCATTTAGTTGCTAGCTGACATACTATCTACTGACCAAGTTCCCTTGATTCTGTGTGAAGGAATTTGAAAGGGTGTGGTTATTCATCTTGCAAAGCGTGATGTGTCACGTCCTGCATAGCTATTTAGATACTAGCAAAGATATCTGAGTTGATTCAGACAAAAAGCAGTCACCTGTGCTAGATTTGTCTTGGCTATTCAATCTTAAAGATACCAGAACATTTTAGAGATTAAAGTACTTGTTTCTAAGGGAGGAGGCTGAGGTAGATGTCTCTCTGTCTCTTAAAGAAATCCTGCATTCTCAGTTTTCACTTCTGTGCCCTTGAAGGAAGTGACTCTGGAGGATGCGAGCAGCAGAACTGCTTCTGTATTTCCCAGCTAGACTTCCATTGCATACATTGAATTCCAGGTCGTCACCTCCTAGTGGAAAGTAACTTTCACAGTTTTGACTTGTGCCGTATCTCACACTGAACACATTTTCACTATATGAAATACTTGTCCAGCATAAACCCTGCTTTCCAGCTGATCATAAAGATACTGCTTGCCCTGCAGACTTTCATATGTAGGTGTAACAAGCATGTAATTTAGTAATACCCCTACTATTTTAGCAATACCCCCTCCTATTGGACAGCTATAGTATTGAGGAGTTTTCTTACTTCCACTACTCACATCACTGAACCGTAGGCATTTTTTCGTTATATGTAATTTGGGAAATTATATACTGGCTTTCCCCAGGCAGATTTTCGCTCTTGAATAAAAAGAATTGACATCTGTTCCTTGTCTGACTCCATCAGGCTTCAGCTTTTTGTGGAAGTTTATGCAGCATGGATTAAGATTTATGGGGACAGGTGACTTGAGATCTCTTAAGAGTCTTAAAGCATTGCATAAGTGTGCTTCATTATTGTACCAGGACTCTTTAGGGGCAAACTGCTGAAATGATTTGTAGTATTGCTTAATAAACTACTTAAGTAACCATGGCTTATAGGTAGACAGTGCTTCTAACTCATGTCTACTAAACCTGTTTGTTTCAGCTTCAACTCTGGCTCCACTGATCCAGCACGATGATGTGGATACTTCAAGTCTTGTTCTCACCGCTCCCAACACCAGCATTGATTAGTCTTATTGTATTTGGAGCTGGCATCTTCCTGTGGGTGATAAGCAGACCAAAACCTGTTTTGTCTCCTGTTGACTTGAACAAGCAGTCAATAGGAATTGAGGTAATACTTACTCTGCTTGCAGGCATGGACTATTTATGAGTTTAATCTGAATATTGATCCATTCTGACTCTGGCTATCAGTGCGAACTCTCCTGTCTGATATACACAGTCTTCTATCCCAGGTGTACAACTCAACAATATGGTGTGGAGAAGGGATGTCTTAAGATACTAAGAGTAAAAAACAGCAGTTCTTGCCAACAGGATTAGGTGGGATTTTTACCAGATGGCCTTGGCTGTCACTTTTTTTTCTGTATTTTAAATGCTTTGCATCAGCTTTGAGGCTGGAGCTAGACATCATGTAACTAGGCAAGTGGTAGCACTCAATCTTAGCAAGGTCCTTCCAATAACCTGTAATCGAATATTAATCTAGGCCATCTATAAAATTCCTCTGCATATGATTGATGACTGAGTAGATCAAAATCAGGAGGGAAAATAAGACTTCCCTAACAACGCAATGCTACTGAAATGTTTTAAAGGGGACTGCTGGGAGAATGGCTGAGGAACAAATGACATTGTGTCTGTTCTGCACTGTTTCATAACTGTGCTCTGTTCCTAGGGAGGAGCCAGAAGAGGTGCACTCTTGACAGATAATAACCTGCTTTCTTATTACTTCGACGATGGTAAAACCTTGTATGAAGTTTTCCAGAGAGGACTGCATGTTTCTGGTAAGCTTTGCATCTTCTAGCTAGTACTTGCCTATCAGAAGTAAATAAAATTATTCCAAGCTCGTTTGCCTTGCCTCTTGTCTGTGGTAATAGTTCAGGCTAGCAAAAGCTTTGCTAGCCTTCTGTGGGGTGGGGTGGAGCGACAAGGGATGGTATTCCCCACCCCCACCCCTCCACCCCCCACCCCCCTGTGATTTAGGAGTAGTCTTAGTTGGCAGACTGGGCAGGAACAAACATCAGAACATAAGATGGTAGAGTTCCGTAAAGAGTCAGCAGATACTAAGCATCAGAGGCAGCTGCGGGGAAACACCTCTGCCTTGTCTTATGATGTGGGTTTTAGTGTAGAATTACTGCCTGCTTACAACAGGTATGAAGTTGTGCACAGGTGTCTTCAGGGGTTCTATGCATGGAAATACTTGATAACTTGCAAGCTGTTTCAATCTCATGTGGGTTGTGAAATGGGAAAATATCACCAGATAAAGCCAACAGTCTTGGTTTGGGCAGAGCGCTTAACTATGGACACTGTGCACTTCCACACTCCATGCAGTTAGCTAGATGTCTGAAAATATCTTCTACTTAGTGTTGCATAGAAGTACTATGCAACTTCAGTACCGAGCTTTACAACTGCTTTTCTGAACTCTTCCATTAGGAAATGGCAGCTGTTTAGGCTACAGAAAACCCAACCAACCTTATCAGTGGCTGACATATAAACAGGTGAGTATTGTACATGACAGATTATTTAATTTGGGATACTGTCTTGTAACACTAAAGTGGGGGAAATCTCTCTTACAGGTTTTGGACAGAGCTCAATACCTGGGATCAGGGCTTCTGCAAAAAGGATGCAAACCATCATCAAGCCAGTTTATCGGCATTTTTGCTCAGAATAGGCCAGAGGTAAGTAACAAATAGTATATTCTTTCCTAGAATGTTCTGACACCATAGGGAGAGAAGAGGGTCTGTATTTAAATAGCTTGAGGCCACATGAGGAATAATCACAACTGGCTTTTCTCTTCCCAGTTCCCTTGTTACTGACTGAGCACGTACCATGCCAGGCATGTAATACAATGATCTTGAACCCTCACTACTCTGAGAATCTCACAGACATGCTCCTTACACAACCCCCACTGTTAATGTGTGCATGGCCTAGTCAAACTGTATGAAATGTGTAGGTAATCCTGTCTTGTGAGCTGCTAGTTTTCCTTAGCAGTACTGTTGTCTCTCTTCAGTGGATCATTTCGGAGTATGCCTGCTACACTTACTCAATGGTTGCTGTTCCACTCTATGACACCCTGGGGGCAGAGGCCATTGTATATATTGTTAACAGAGGTAAATATTGACTTCCACTATTTCATATTGATTTCTCTAAGAAGCTTTGTTTTGAGAAGGCTGAAGTTCAAGGGAATTTAATGCAAAATTCAGAGTAGCTTTAACCTTACTGCTTTTACACTTTTATAGATAGTTTCTGTAAATGAAGCTGCTTTGCAGGTGACATAGTTCAATGCGTAGAAGCCAGTGGGCTTCCTGTGTCTCCTAGTCTTCAGTGCAAGTCCACTGAAGACCTGTTAGATCCTGTGGACCATCCTGCAAACAGAGTGCTCAACTATTTGCTATTTGAGGTTTTGCAATCTTGAACTCCCACACTGCCAAACAATCAGACAATGCAGACAGGCTTGCACGCAAATTAAGACTAGATGTGCGTCTCTGATTTAAAGTTGTAGGATGTAAAAAGTGGAGGTGGGAGGGGTAAAGATATGCCTAAATCTGTTTAATCTATCTAGTTAGGGCCTGTTCTTCTACAGAAGCAACAACTAGCATGCCATTACGGAAGAAACTGGTGAGGAAGCCTGAATAAATATTCAAACTTTCTTCCCCCAGTCTTAGGGGAGATATGGGGGGAAAAAAATCCACTGCTGTCACAACAATCTGGGATCCAACCCATAAACAGGAATTGCCAAGCAAGACCACTTCAACAGCTACGCTGGTGAACCCTGCAAACAGGTCTTGCCTTGGGACTACACAGCTGTGACTTAGTAGGCTAACGGGGAACCATCATGTTCAGGCAAATCCAATTCCTCTGCTGACTTAATGGGAAATGCATTTGTAATTGCATAAAACTCTTGCACATGTAGGGAAGCTGAAGCACTAACTCAAGAATTTTAGCTACCTCTTTCAAACAGGTCTAAGTTTCTTTAGATTTAAGGAAGGTGGCTAAACCTAAACAATCACTGAGGACAATTCTGAGCTTTTATGGCAATACCGAAAGTTTAAATGCCTATCTTGACTGAGACTGAAGATACTTGTCTTCAGTTCCTCAGCGTTTGCCCTCACTTTGTATATTTACAATCTCGTTTGCCCCATCAGTTGGCCATGGTAGGAGGAACCTTCTTAGCACTGTAAGCCAGCCACCGAATCCATATGAACACTTGCAAATCGCTTTAGAATGAACCAATGCTATGTTCTAAATGTATGTGCTACTGAGCTGCCACTCATGAGCCTCTCGTCTTCTAAACTAATTTCTGAAACGTAATTTCTTTTCTATAGCTGACATAAACATAGTGATCTGTGACAAGCCCGAGAAGGCACAGGTCTTGCTTGAGAACTGTGAGCAAGAAAAGACCCCGTGTCTGAAGACTGTAATTCTCATGGATCTCTTTGATGAAGAGCTCAAGAACAGAGCAGCTAAAGTGGGAGTTGAAATTCTAGCACTGCAGGAGGTTGAGGTAGGTGACTAAAGGCTTCTGCTTGATCTTTCAGAGCTAGACACCTGGACCTTCTCTGGCAACAATGACACCTTAATGTAAGCATTATCCAGTTGTAACACCTGTACCTGAGATCGTGATAAGCACTAATTTTAAATAATATATTTAGCCAAATGGACTTGCAGAGTTCAAAGTGTTGACTAAAGTTGTGTCCATGTGTTGTGGACAGTCAGTATGCATTAAAATGAAGACTTCCTTAGCTTAATTCATGGTGCAGTTGTAACAGGATTTATCAGGCTTCTAAGGTGGCAGTTGAGTCTAACTGAAAACTGTAAGTGCAAATTACTGGCTGCTTTGACATCCCAATACTAGGCTTAATCATCCAGATATGATGCATAAATGTAAAGTATAAGAGATGTGGCCTACATCAAATAAAATTAAGTATCTCCACTCAGGACTTCCAAATTCCTTAAGTAGTTCTGATCACTTTCTACACACTCAGATTCATGCTTCCCACAACCCTAGGAGTCAGCTTTTCCAAGCTGTGTGTATTAAATTCAGGAAGACCAACGTCTCTTTCTGAATAAGACAGAGTATCAAAAGGCAAAGTAAAAACAAGTGTTGAATCTGAAATGCAATTACCTATTCATCTACTGTTGTTGCATGTCTTCTGTTGCTATTGTTAAGCTGTGTTTTCTCTCTAACACAGGAGCTGGGAAGAAACAACATCAGAGAACCAGTTGTAAGTATCTCTGTGGAACAGTTGTAAATTTGCAAAACTAGTCTCTGAAAAGACATCTTGCCATGCTGCTAGTAGAGAAGGCTGGCAGGATTACTTTTGTATCGTGTCTTGCTGTTTCCAACCAGAAATCCTGGTTCATCCCACTTTAGGAAGTGTATGTAAATACTGATGAACCACATAATCCTTACTCTAACCTTATGTGGCTTTTTCCCTCTAGCCTCCTAAGCCTGAAGATCTTTGCATTGTGTGTTTTACCAGTGGAACCACAGGTAAGAGAATATATAGTGATGCTTCCCATTAAAACTACATGTCAAGTACAGTAAGACAAAGCTTCTTAGAGCTGGGGGGAAGAATACCCAAATTCATGTTGTCTTATCCTATGAAAAATACAGTCTGTATTCTGATCCACAGGAGCTAGAGAATCACCTTGTTTCAGCATTCTCTATGCTACTCTTAATTAAACTGCTGTTTCAGTAGACATTTCCTTTATATAATATCCATAGCTGAAAGTGCTCAAGACGAGGCATATTTATGATCTCTTAAGACAATGCATGCTATGACTGAGCCTAATACCAAGATAGTTCAAACTGAGCCAAACGAGACATGGGAAAATGGCAGCAGAAGCAGTCAGAGCCACAGCTGACTTTGCTTGATCTCTCCAAAGGTAACCCTAAAGGAGCCATGCTGACACATCAAAATGTTGTTGCAAATGCTGCTGCCTTCCTTAGAAGCACAGAGGTAAGCTACTGCTAATGGTGATCTCTAGGCTACGTCACTCAGTCATGAAACTAGCTTTAATGTGGGCATTTTCTGCAAATCATTAACTCCCAGCAACTTCATGCTTTCCTAAGTGCCCACATTTCAATGGGACAATAGTATTTCAATAAACTTGGTTTAACCTTGAACAAGAACTTCTACACAGAAGTTATTCTAGAATGAGTCAGTTCTAAATGCCAAGAGTACTAAACTACCCTATTTCAAGGCTTGACAAAACTAATCTTGATCTAGTATGGCTGAGTTAGAACTGCAAATTGTTAAGAGATGATGGATGAGCCCGAGTTGCTTCAGTCATTTGAAGTGTCTATTTTAAAGTACTCAAATTGATCCAAACTTTATTCACTTTCTACTTAAAAGTAACTCAGGCAGGCATAAGAGTGCTAACTTACTTCTATTCTTTCCCCTCCAGAACGCAGTTGAGTGTACAAGTTCAGATATCACCATATCCTACCTTCCCTTGGCTCACATGTTTGAAAGGGTTGTACAGGTATGCAGACTGTGTGCATGCTACTAAACTTCTGTAGATGATCTTGGATATACTAACTAGTTCAGACAGTAACGTGTTAGAAACCATACCTAAATGGTTAAGACCACCTACCTGAAATAAAACCTTTGAACTGACTAAATAACGCCTAGTTACTTCTCCAAGATTTGGCTACTATCTTCATTAGGTGAAGCTTTGTTCTTCAGTCCAGCCTGACTGAGTCTTTGATTTACTAAGAAATCAGCAAGGGAAATTAACAGCATCAAGGCTTTAGTCGAACACAGTGAAAGCTAATACATGAAGAGGAAGCAGTTTAAGACCAGTGGATTTAGTACTCAGAGGTAAATGGTGGTATATTCTCCACTGTTTATTCTGCTGGGCTGTGTCATCCTGCCTGCTTCCTAAGCTGAAGTTCCAGTCTTTCAATTAATGGACTTCCTTCAGCATGTTGTATAAGTAATAAGCTCCCTACAGGGAACATTAGCAACTTCGTGGCAGGATCTAACTCTTCTAAGTGTAATGGTTTCCTGAACACTCTCTTAACCTCAATTCCCAACCCAGTATTTAAAAGAGAATGTGTCTTGTTCTAGTCCTCATCAATCTGTTAAATTCTTCTGTTGTCTTGTATTTACATTTCTAGGTATCTCAAAAGATATCAAAATAGAACAGCTGTTAAAAATGTGGTGAAGCTCATAATTAATTTTATTCAACCATAACATGTAACTGTTTTGTGGTGCTTGTGGACTACAAATCAGTCACATGCCAGAACTTAATCAATGCATCTGAGTTTCTGTAAATCAAATTATAGTGAAAGGTATGACAGCCTTCTGTATTTCCTCAAAACCTATTCACACAAGAACTTCCCTACCACTGGGTACTGGAAATCATGCTGCTTTCCATACACAAATAATTATGGCTAATGAAGCTAAGAATATCCTTGACTAAGCTTAGTCTGGTCAATTTTTAGACTGTGGTCTACAGCTGTGGAGCAAAGGTAGGCTTCTTCCAAGGAGACATCAAGTTGCTAACAGATGACATGAAAACCTTGAAGCCAACGTTATTTCCAGTTGTACCAAGACTGCTCAATAGAATATATGACAAGGTATGTGAACAATTTTTAGCTAAATTTTCTTTGTGTTTATATGTCTAACCATGTACACAAGTTTAAATTAATATTGAACGCATCATAACATCACCACTAGTTAATTAGTCCTTAGCAGAAAGAATTCTTTAAAATCCTTTCTCAGGAGGTGGAAAGAGTCCTGGGACCTAGAGTATAAGAACAGTGTATCCAGTCACGACTGGGCTAAGTCTGTTGTTGTTCAGAGACAAAAAGTTTGCTTACTTTTGGAATGCAGATGAAGCAAGTGCAAAGCCAGACCCCTACCCCTCAAAGCTATGGCTGAACTATGTCAGCAGTAACACAAATTACTACTGCCCCTTGGTTCATCTCCTAGACCATGGCAGTAGTGAAGACAGACCCTAGAACATCAAAGTAAGATATGGTGCCTCCTAATAAAGCAAGAACTGGAGGTAAAAGAACTGAGATAAACCCAAGAGTCACCAATACTTTTCCTTGCAGATACAAAGTGGTGCAAAGAGCCCCTTGAAACGTTGCCTGTTAAACCTTGCTGTGATTATGAAGATGTCTGAAATAAAACAGGGCATAATTAGAAATGACAGCATTTGGGATCAGCTAATCTTCAAAAAAGTTCAGGTAAATTATTAAGCTCAGGTAAGTTATAAAATGAGCAATGTAGTATTGGAGGATCTTACGGCTTCTAATTCTCTTGTAGGAAACCATGGGTGGAAGAGTGCGTATAATGGTAACAGGCGCAGCCCCTATATCTCCCTCTGTCCTGACATTTCTTAGAGCAGCATTGGGCTGTCAGGTAAGCGGAGATTTTTCTTAAAGTAAGACCTGTTTGATTATGCCCAAATAAATGACCAATGATACAGCTGTGGTCCAGCCCAGCTTGTTCCTGGGGAGATTGCTGTCAGCCTTCAGTATTTACAGGCTGCTAGATCCAAGGTAACTGTAACAGGAATAAAATTCTGCAGGGCTGTCTTCAAAATACACTACCAAAAAACTGTCCTGTAGGCTCTGGGAAGAGCAACAGAGCAGCACTCAGAGTCAGGCAGCTGCCTCTGAGCTTTGTGGCTTATCCTGACAGTCAATGAGCTTCCCATGTAGTGCATTTGAGAACAGAGGTCAGAGAATGAGGTGACCAAAGCAAGGTTTGGATAGGTGACCTTGAAGAACATTTGGTTACACCAATAGGACCAAGAAGTCTTAAAGGCTAAGATTGTCTTGGCTTCCTTCCTAAGAAGACTTGAGCCCTGGCATAGTTGAAACTGAGCTCTTTCACACCAAGGCCTTGATGTTCAAAGAATATTCATCCTTTCTCACACAGATTTTTGAAGCTTATGGCCAGACTGAATGCTCAGCTGGGTGCACTTTCTCAATGCCTGGAGACTGGACAACAGGTATGGTAGCTGAGACTTGGAAACTCTCACAGCTGTCAAGAGAAAGTGGCACTCAAGCTTAGGTGCTCTACTGCTTTTAGTTCAATGGAAGTTAAATCGTGGGTACTTAACCTCAAAGTGAATCTTGGTAGCAACAGTCATGGGTATGCTTAATAGGTATGAAAATTCTTGACTGAAGTAGGTGAGGATCTCTTGTGTAAAGTGACGTAGGTCAGCTTAGACCCTGTCCCAGTGTACAGGAAAGGAGTGTCTGTACAGAGCTGAACAAACTGGACAAGGACTTCCCAAATGCCTTTAAGAAACTAGCTTTAGCTCCCAAATGACTTGTTTTACTCAAAGAATTATGACTAAAATATCAGACATGATACTTGACTATTTTCCTGAAGGATTACCTGACCTTGAAGATTTAGCTTTCATTTTAGAAATTATGTTTTTCATGTTGGGTATTCTAAATTCAAGCTCAAGTCACTATCTTTGAGAACACAATAACTGCAGAGCATAATGAGGATGAAATGCAAATGAGTACCAGGGTCTATGAGGGAATTCTGCGGAGACAAGTGTGGTACATGGTTGGTGTGGTTGATTATGCCAATAAATGGCTCTAAGCATTCAGACCTGGCTGCTACTTATCCTGCATTAACTGTCTGAAAATAGCATTACAATAACTTTCTTGAGCATTTGGTGTCAGACTCCTTTAAACAATACTGGTTCTTTATAAAACAGTGCACAAAGAGCCATTTAGTATCTACTATCACTGAAGTCTTGTATGTAGGAGGCATCTGAGTTTTTCTACCTCACTTCAAGACCTAGTCTTTCTTGCTTTAGATCAAATAGGGCCAACTGCTAGCAGAATCCCCAAAACATAACTGTCCTCGTGTTGTTTTTTGTTTTGGTTTGGTTGTTTTTTCTTAGGCCATGTTGGAGCCCCTCTGGCTTGTAATATCATAAAACTAGATGATGTGGAAGAAATGAACTACTTCTCTTCTAACAATGAAGGCGAGGTAGGTACCATCTCCTGTGTGTGTTAGGAAATACTGAAACATAAGACTTGGTGACTAACAATGTTCTGTGCTTCCTATAGGTCTGCATTAAAGGACCAAATGTGTTCAAGGGTTATCTGAAAGACCCTGAGAAGACCGCAGAAGCAATTGATAAAGATGGCTGGCTCCACACTGGAGACATAGGGAAATGGTTGCCAGTGAGTAATTGCTTAATAGAAACCATCCCTTGGATGTGAATTCCTGGCTACTTTACAGTGATCTGAAAAGCTGGAGAAGTGAATTCTAGGATAAAAGCCTTACACGGTGTTTTGTTATCATTCACCAAGTAACTCCAGGCAAAACTCCAAAGACCAATTGGCTTACAAGATCTCAAATAACAACTGCTAGGCCAGTAGTTAAGACTGTCACCTCCAAAATGAAGAACAACAAGATGTCTTGGTTTCTGTCAGAGGAGAATAAGGGTGCTGTCTAATCATGTCCTGAGCTAACTGGAGAAATGAGACAAAGTACCCCTTCTCTCTGTAGAAAGCAAAGACCAGTTCCATTGCCTTTCACAGAACAAAAACAAACTCGTTACCTTCTGCTTCTTGCTTCTGTAAGGCAGATACTTGAGACTAATGGCCTCTGTCTTTAATTTCTAGAATGGAACACTGAAGATCATTGATAGGAAGAAGAATATATTTAAACTTGCACAAGGAGAATACATTGCTCCAGAGAAGATAGAAAATGTCTATGTCAGAAGTGCTCCTGTAGCCCAGGTCTTTGTCCATGGGGAAAGCCTGAGGGTAAGTGATGCTAGGAGTGAGCATCCTGCAAGATTCCTCCCACAATGAGTTCTGGAAGATCATGGCACAAACGTATGCATATACAAGAGTCCTTGAACAAGATCTGTTCCCAGGACTGCCATGTTTATATAAATATCCTTTCAGACGTTTTAGGCTGTTTATAGCCTTCCCTGTTGACACCAAAGAAAGAGATCTTGGAATGAAGTTGCAAGTTGGGTAAAGGTTAATCGCATACTTGTATGGGATTTGTTTATCAGGCCAGTTTCCCCATTCCTTTGGCACAGAGGTGTCACCTATGCTTGCAGAGGCCAGTCTTCCATCTGTAAGCCAGCCAAAAGTAATTGTTGGAGTGTTTAGCACACATAATGGACAAACTGCCCTCTGAACTGCTGTCAGAACTCAGATAAGTGACTTGAAAGTCCTCGTAGCTACCTCCAAAATTCTGGAAACAGATGGTGATGCAGATGTGGCTCAGTATAGAGGTAGTGTTCACAATCAAGTTCATACAGACAACCAAAGTTATTTCAGATGCCTTATCTTGGTCTAAACATGTCTACTTCCACTTGTTTTCAGTCTTTTCTAATAGGTATAGTGGTTCCTGATCCTGAGACGCTTCCACAATTTGCAGCAAAACTGGGAGTAAAAGGTTCCTATGAAGACCTGTGCAAAAATCCAGTGAGTCACTTTACCTTTTTAGTGGGTTATAGGTAGAATTTAATTCTAAAGTCCTTGCATTCCTTTGACTTAATTTTTACCCACCTTTTTTGTAAATTTAACTGCCTAAATGCTCAGAGAATCATGCAAGCCACCTTAACATAAAAACTGGAACTAAGTATAGATGTTCTCTTGATGTTTCAAGGACTACCACTGCTTCTTTTCCAATGAAAAGACAGACACGACCTTGTAGTGGCCTTTATATGAGAAATCTTGAATGCTGAAATATGTACATGTATTTTTGCCAACCTCAGTTTTCACTGACTGGGCAATGGGTACGGTCCTGAGTTACAATTACAAAATGGCAGCTTTACCCACCCTGTTCCTGCTGTTTCTTCTAGGCAGTGAAGAAAGCTATTTTAGAAGACATGGTCAAACTGGGGAAAGAGGGTGGTCTTAAATCCTTTGAACAAGTGAGTATTTCCAAATCCTGCTTGTCACAAGCACCTGTATTGCTAATGCAATGGCTGGGAAGTCTGCATTCCTGTACTGACTGTGCTAGGATGGGACCTAAGACAGCTGCCCAGGATAAGAGATTGAAGTAGGCAGTGAAACATTGCCTGCCTCTTGACCAGGAGACAACTAACTGGACAGGGCAACAGTAACAATTGTCAAGTGATGGACTGGAGGTTCACCATAGGCTGCAGGCGCTGTACTGTAGTTCAAGCATATCCTCTTGCCGTGTCAGCCAAAAGGAGTTCGACTTGCATCAAAAACCAGTTTAGTCACTGGAGCTCCTGAGACTAAGTGAGTTCTTGCACTGACCCTAAGGAAGCTGGGAAGAACTGATGTTTGTCCTCTAAACAATTATGCAAGAGCCTTATGTGCTAAATTATTCTCTTTTAATAGGTTAAAGACCTGTACATCCACACAGAGATGTTCTCTGTAGAAAATGGACTCTTGACACCAACACTGAAGGCAAAGCGAGCAGAGCTTGTTAAAGTCTTCCAGAAGGAGATTGAGGCCCTCTATTCAAGTGTTCAGGAATAAGTGGCTAATTTAAACTGGATGGAGTATCTAAACTAATCTGTGACACTACATGACCTATGGAGAACACACACGAGTGGAGGGGAGCAAGAACTCAAATATATTGTTTCTGTATCCTGGGAGAAATTACTTTCAGATGAAGATGTCTATAGTATAACTGGCAACTGGTAGCGTTCAAATCTTGCAGGACTAAGCACCAGCTGTCTGGCCAAAGCCAGAACTTTCATCTTCCTCGGACTGTGAATGAAGCACAAAAACACTCAAGAGCCTCAACCTTTACAAGGCATCTGTATGCACTTCTCACTGTCAAAAGCAAATCCTGGTTTCTGGCTCCAACTATGAACTCCATTGCTACCTTTTGTGGATTGATCTGCAGACTGAACTCCTTCATGCAGTTACATGTTTTGGGTGTGGGGGAGATAGTTCAAAACCAAGCGCAGGAAAATAACACTTCTGTTCCTACTCAGGGTGCTATAAGCTGTGACTGCTTGAGTTGAGACAATGTGAATTGGAGCTTAACATCTATTCAGCAATTACAGAAGGGAACTTCCTGGTCCTACCCCTGGACCACACAGTATAGGTTGTTTTTGATGAAAATGAGTAGTCTGGCATCAACTGATTAACCAAGTGCATGTGTCTAAAGCAACCATAGTTTATACTCTAGTAAGGGAAGCACTGGATCGGTTTTGCACGTGTTCTGAAATGCAATGACCGCTATAAAGCCTCTACACTTAAGAATATGAGCCTGATAAGTGGAAAACTTTAGCTGTCATTCCTAAGGATACAGGATGCAATAAATCGTAACTGCACAATCAAACTAAAGCCTGTGTGAGTGACTTCTTTCTCTGCTGCAACCTGTCAGCTGCAAGGTTTACTGCTGCCTGGTTATAAATAGCTGCAGCTAGAACACAACTGCTACAGAAAGTAACTTGTTTCCAAAATTGTCACTGCTCAGCCACAGCTCAAGCCATGAGGTAATAAGAGTACCAGACCAGATATTGCTCCTCTACTCCACTTTCTTGTTCTTGTAATAAGGTGGTATGTGTCAAAATCTTAATAAGTATTGCATAAATTCATTCTTCCAGCTCAGTCCATCATATGAAATAAGTCATCAGATACCATTCTCTAGGGCTAAAGCTGCTTCTGTAGAAAACTATTTAGGCAAGATGAATACTGTCTCTACCTGTACAAACGTCTTCAGTCAGTGTATGCTGCCTCTGCTGACAGTTCCTCCCTGCCCCTGTAGCGGTCTGCTGTATCAGTCCAAAAGGCAAGCCAGTGCTAACAAGGATGTAACATGGGGGAGGAACACATGAAGCTTTCCTACGCTAATTCTCCTTGTCCACCAGATTCTTACAGCTAGTGACTGCTCCTCTCTGTATTTAATGTTCTTGGTCAGATATCTCAAAATGAAAGCAACCAGTAGGTTTGTTGGTCAGGAAAGACCTGGTTGCTGTGAGGCATCTCTAGCTTTGACTAGTAAAAATTACTGACCCAATTCTGTTTCTAGTCTAGGCCCAAAGACCTCAACATTTTCCGGTAACTCGTGTCACTTATTATGCTTGTCATAATGTGAGGCTATAAAAGCTTCTAAGACTCCGAAAGTGCATGTAACAATGCTGCTCATCATTCCTATGCTTCCTTAAAGCAATGTGACTTAAAAGTGACTGGTGGCTTCATCTTTTCCCCCAGGTGAGACTGGGGAGAAAACAATGGAACCAGAGGCAGTAAGAAACATATACTGAAACTGGTTTTGGGTTCTGATGAGCAATTCAGTGGGGAACAGTAAACCTAGTGCAACTGACATCGGTATAAATTTGAGGCTGAATCCTGTGATGTCCCCAGCTACAGTGCCTGGAAAGTATTTTATTTTATCAACAAGTGAAACTTCCCTACAGAGATCTGCTTGGATGTTGAAGCCCAGCGCTCGATGGTGGGCCCTTCAACTAGCAGTGTTCAGACACCAAGCACAGGCCTTCATTCAGCTTAAACAGATCTCTTATTTGTGAACTGAGTAGAGAATGCCTACTTTTCTGTGCCACATCTTGGAAAGTAGTAACTTCGTACAGGTCACTTTCTAATACAGTAGACATGCTTTCTCTTTTGGAAGTGGAAACAACTCAGTCTCTGAACTTGGTTTGTTCTTAATGGCAATTAAGCCTCTTCCCACAGCGACAAACTGCAGATTTTTCACAGCTGTGGCATCTACCAGGAGCTGTTACAAAGAGTTGAATGGGTAATGGCACTGTCTGAACAATAAATCATACATAGCAATTCAAGGGTAAATTGGTCTGAAACTGGTCCCTTGGGTGCCGCTTATGCCATAGGAACTGCTTCCACAATATAGATCTGAAGTGAAAACAGGAGTACTTTAGGCATGCTTGCATTGAAATGATGCAAAAATTGTTTCAGGCTATTGTCTGAGCACCAGAAAAAGCTACAGCAGGCTTGAAGCACTGTTATACCCAGTGAACAAAGATCTAAGGTAAGGATGGCTACAGGTACAAGGAAGTTTAATTCTCTGCAACTTTTCTTCCCATGATAGAGAGATTGGTACTAAAATAACATCCAGTCTTCTCTACTTGCTTTAAAAAGCTCTCCTCTAGTAGCTGTCCATTACGAAGTGATCCGTTTGGTCTACAGTATAGATAGGTATACATGCTGAATAATGAGATACCATGACTAATAAGGATATAATTCACATAAGGCAGATCTTGAATATGAATGTGGATAATATAGCTTCCTTTTACTTAAGGAAAGTAAACTTTGCTTTTACTGCATCAGGAATTAGACTGCCTGATTTCTGCTCTCCAAATCATGTAAGAATTGTATACCAAAATACAATATGCTATATGTATTTTCTTTCCATCTCTATGAAACAACCCGTGCCTGCAACTTAATTACTGGTTAGTCTCTTCTGTTCCTGATCTAGAGAGGAAATGTTCAGAGGGAAATACTGACTCTTAATTCATGTTTTGGCTTTCATGAGGTTCTTATTTCAATCAATGCTCTCAAGACAGCTCTAGAATCATTGTCTACTGCTGTAGTTGCAATTCAGTTGTAAAAACTAAATAACCTGCAAATCACTGGCTTCCTAGCATGGGAAGTTCTCTTTCCTCCTCCTGGTCACTACTTCACATTTGGAAAACTAAGCATATGGGAGATGCTTAATTCTAGCACTATTTCCTCAACTCTTAGGAGAGCTGGATTAAAATCAGAAGCCTCTTGGTTAACACCGTTGAGGAGGAGAGAACTCTCTCATCACCGATTTCTTTTACTATTGGTAATCACCTCAAAGTTATGAGGCATGGGCATATCAAGGCCAGTCTTTTGCACAGGCCATTGTAATCTAGCCCCTTCCACATCAGAACTGAGACACCTGGCAGTCAGTGGCTTCACTCTGCAAAGGAAAGCCTCTTTGGATTGGAAGCCAAAGCGAGGGCAGATGAGTAGAGAGCAAAATTTTCATTGATTTGGTGGTTGAACAGGCTGCCCGAGATGTCCATTTACCATGGCCCGTAGTGTTGACTTTTATGGCACATCCTGTTTCTGTTTTGGTGCAAAAACTGCCTGAACTACAACAAGTGGCTATTTCTTGTTAGCCTATTTTCACTGTTTTCCTTTAAATAGGAGGACAGCGTTCTACTTCGGTATGCCGTTACCCTTACTTTCCATCATACAGAGCCTGAGCTAGGCTAGTATGGCATTGCAAGTCTAGACTTGCTGTTAGTTGACAGAAAGGATACAAAGCTCAAAATTTTACATAAAAAGAGCCATTTTTCCCTCAGCGAAAAGCAAGAGATAATTTAATAGACTTAATTACTGTGTGAAAAAGACACTAGCTTTTTGCCTCCCCCAGACTGGCTTATTTAGGGATTTGAATCTAAAAGAAAATCAGCTGAATTCTCCAATGAATCACTGCCAGAACACAGAACAGCTATGTCAAATCTATACCTGCTCCTTTCCTTAATAAACAAAGGTCTTCCTTGAGCAAAAAGCAGGGAGTGGGGAATGAAAAAGAAAAAAAGCAAAGGTAGAATGGGGATGCTAGAAACGAAGGAAAAGAAAATCTACTAATATTAGGAATCAGAGTTCCTTAGAGGTGGTTTGTCTTTAAACTTCATGCTCTGATACAGTTGTTTTCAGCAATGGACAGACAAAATAGCTTGTATTTTCTTGCCTGCAGAATCTCTAAATGCCTTTAGGTGGTATGCATTTTGCTTTGGCTGGCTGTTTGTAGGCAAGCACTGCTAGGTGAAGATGCTGTTATGGTAAACAGAAACACCCATTACCTGTGCTACAAAAGGGAAGAGGTGGGACTGAAGCTACAGCTACAAGGGAACAAGATGAAAACATTATAAAAAGAAAACAAGCATAGAGTCCATTTCATATCGTAAGTGCACTTCTGAAGCAGAGGTCCTGGGCATCCTGTAGTTCAGCACAGAGTGATCTTGGTATGCAAAATCTTGCTCAGATGAAAGCTGAAAGAGAGTTGATGTTCTGCAACCGTTAAAAGATATCCAGTCCCCTGTAAACAGACCAGAGCTTACATAAATTCCCCTTCTAATAGCTAACAGTCAACTGTGGTCATTAGTGCCGTTAATCTGTTCCTATTACACTGCTGATTGGTGCCTGCTAATATAGATAGCAGCTATTTAATAATGTCAAAGTCAAGAATAAGAGGTCCTTAGCTGCCAGCTTCCTCAGCTGGAAAAGAAGTCTGGTTTTGTAGTCTTTCTTTGGTTCTAGACTCCAGACACCGAACAGAAACTATTGCAGTTGAGACTAAGAATATTCCATTTAGAGGTTTTCATATTTATTTCTGCTCATATTCCAGAATAGCTACATCCTGCTGAATTATGGCCTTTCAGCTCCTGCTAGCAAGGAAACTAGGAGTATGATACGCTTCTGTACCTCTAATGAAGCCTGCTTCTAGAAAATAAGTGCTTTGATTTCAAGAGGGGCAAAGAACCTGCTTGCAAACTACTGAGACTGAACAGTAACTCCCTGTTGCCACAGCTCAAAAACAGCCTATGATTATGGCTCACCATCACACTAACACAGAGCAGGCTGGAGGTAACAAAAACCTGGCTTTGTGCTGGAGACAATGAGTCTGAGTAGGAGCGCAGAGGAGTAATGCTGGCTTGTCTGTCTGTAGTTATTTCTGTATACACTTAATGTTGTTTAAGAAACGCTCATCTGCCTAAGACAACTCATGCACATGGAGGTAACCCAGGTGTTAGTTTAAAACAGTAATTTGCAAAAACTCTCAACATGTGACATGCAACTAGGCTACGAGAGAACAAAACCACCTGCTGCATTAAGGATACATTTAGAAAACCATCAGCTGGTACGGGATACTCCCTTTTAACATCATCTTTCTAATAATCCATACCAGATGCTAAATAAAAATACTTCAGAAAAGGTGTTAAGCACTTAGTAGCACCTAGGCACACAAAAATTTTCATTCTTGGCACTACTGCTTCCTTTCATTCTAAGATGGATCAAGAACTCTAGTCTCTTGGGTACATGCTCAGAGGACGCAGATACAGCTGGCTGTATTCTTTTGCCATTATAAGCACAGAATATTCTTATAAAAGAGCTGAAGTCTCTCTAACCTTTGAAACCAACTTATAACAGTGAAATCTTTACTTCCCAGTCAGTTCACGTTCCCATGCCTATAAACAAGCTCTTGTAGGTCTAAGAACAATTAAATCCACAAGTAAATATGAATGTGTCATTTATTTGAGGTGGACAATTCACATCATTAAGTCACAGGTAACAAATTTTAGCTTGAATTTGAATCAGATGTTTATTTTATAGTTTTCAGGGGCATCTTCAGAGAAAGTAAAACTCCCGAGATAACCAGCACGCATCACAATCAGATGCAGTTGAGGAAAAAAACCCTAAAATATGAACTCTCAGAATACAATTTAAACAGCAAAAAGAAAAAAAAATCTGACCTGGGATGAAAAAGATGCATCTTGAAGGCAACCCACTGAATGGCTTCTTCAATTATTTATTGTTAAAAAAGTATGCAAACCATGGCACAGGCATATCCAACCCTTCCAGCTGTGTTGAAAAAAAAAACCTTGTCCTAACATATTCATTGCATAAGTCTGAAGTAATACACAGAAAATTTCAAGTAAAGGATTGTGGTCTGAAGTAAAAATTCGATTTCTTATTTAATAAAAATGAGAAGGCTATCTGTTTTTCTTCTCTCCATCCACTGGTTGATCCATTTCAGAGTCACATTGGTATTTTTCCACACATTTCCTAGGGAACCAGCCTCGTTCTCTTATTCCACCTTAAGACATGAAAAGTTGCATTAACTTGGAACAAAACACGACCCACTACAATGGAAAAGCACAAGACTGGAAGAGACATTAAGAGGTTACCGAGGTTATTTTCTTCTCCGAAGCGGGACATCTAAGTCATTCCTAACATCATTGCCTGGGGACACATGGATTCTCTCCCACCGCCTAAAAATTTTTCAGAGATCTCCAAAGTTTACCTTCCTTACTATGAGAAAATCTTTCCTAATATGCTGCATCTTTCTGTCTGTAACTCAAGTTCACAACTCCTCTTTCTACACACCAGGGACACCAGAGGCAGCTGACAACCTTCTTTACAACAGACTTTCACACAGCTGATGACTATTTGCATTCTCCCATCACCTTTTCTTCTCCAAGAAAACCATCCCAATTCTTTCAGCTTTCTCTTATAAGTTACATTTTCTAGTACTTTGATTATTCTAATTGTTTTTCTTTCAACCCTTTACAGCTGATCTTCCTCTTTCTTGAGATGCAGTAACTGCTTTTACTTGTGGCAGTATTTCAGCTGAGACCCTGCCAATGTTGAGTAGGATGTAAGGATTACTTCATGCATCTTTTTTTTTTTTTTGCAAGTGTTGACTCATCTTAAGATTATGATTGACTCTTTTCCTCAGAAGAACTACTACTTAATCATCAATTTTTCTATCTTGTTATATTCCAGCTTGTTATTTCTGCCTATTTATAGCATTTTGTTATACATTCCTAACAAATCTCAGCTTATTTTTGAAGCCTAGCTCTCCAAAATGCCAATGATATTTTGAATTCTAATCCAGCCTCTCAGTATACTCCAAGTTCCCCACCCAGACTACATTTCACCTCATTTAAAAAAAAAACATTCAATATAGGACAGATATCTCCTGCTAATCTTCATAATGTGCTATGCAACACAAACTATTACCATGATCATTTCCATGACTCATTTAAGGTTTTATGTTTGAAAAAGTTCATTGGCATGAGCTGCTGACGCACTTCTCGCCCACGAAGGTCTCAAACTTCCCATGAAAGCATGGACACTTTCAACATTGCGACTGTTGGCTGCCTCTCTTTTGCCAACATGGAACGT
Source organism: Phalacrocorax carbo (assembly GCF_963921805.1). NCBI lineage: Eukaryota > Metazoa > Chordata > Aves > Suliformes > Phalacrocoracidae > Phalacrocorax > Phalacrocorax carbo. The sequence goes on from NC_087524.1 coordinate 12,855,899, forward strand.
ACATGCAATGAATTAACAACTGTTTGGAAAAGACAACAGACACCAACATGCTCTCTTGCAGGTAAAAATTTAGCTCAGCCTAAGCAGGAGGGCTGAAGTACAAAAATGTAAAAATTTTAATGCATGTGGCTGGGATGTTGTGTCTCTGCAGACCAAGATCAGTCTAACATCACTGACAGCTGTAGTTGTTAGTTTTGTAAATGCAAAAAGTCATTGGACTTGATCCCAAACCAAAGACATAATATCTCCCTGTTTTTAAGATGCACAAAGAGTAATCCCAGGTCTTATACGTATATGAGGTGTTTAGGTATGAAATCTAAATGTGTTTAAGACAGACCACTATTTAAATATCAAAAAAAGAAATCATCATTAACCTCTTTATAGTCTAAAAGTCTAACTTTTTCTTAGAATATGAAGAAGTGTCCCCCTTCCCACTCAACCTTCAATAAACTACTAGGTAAGTGTTCTCTCAGTCTGACAGATTCATTTAATGTTTATCAAAACTGGCAAGTCTACCAGATACAAAGAGAAAAATTGGATGTGGTTTGAGAGGGGGGAGAGAAGCAAATGCCAATAAGGTCAGTCATTATGCATTTTGAGAACCAAGTATGTAATATTGTCCACATTTCTAGATAGCTATAAAATTGATTTGTAATTTTCAATAGAGAAAGTGAAAATAACTGCTTCATACCATCAGCAGCTGAGTCGAGAATCTTCTCACCATACATCCAGTGTCTAGGGAAGAAAGCGTAATATGTAGTTAGATGCCAGAACTCATCTCAATGTTTCTTTTAACCAAACATAAAGGTGTGGAGCCACTAACTTTAAGCCTCTTGTGGCTAAAATCAGATCCCCTTTACTCAGTGCAAT